>NC_140988.1:284208803-284477467 GCF_052327205.1 Somniosus microcephalus | reverse complement strand
CCCCCAGTCGCGCTCTCTCTTCCCCCCAGTCGCGCTCTCTCTTCCCCCCAGTCGCGCTCTCTCTTCCCCCCAGTCGCGCTCTCTCTTCCCCCCAGTCGCGCTCTCTCTTCCCCCCAGTCGCGCTCTCTCTTCCCCCCAGTCGCGCTCTCTCTTCCCCCCAGTCGCGCTCTCTCTTCCCCCCAGTCGCGCTCTCTCTTCCCCCCCAGTCGCGCTCTCGCTTCCCCCCCAGTCGCGCTCTCGCTTCCCCCCAGTCGCGCTCTCGCTTCCCCCCAGTCGCGCTCTCGCTTCCCCCCAGTCGCGCTCTCGCTTCCCCCCAGTCGCGCTCTCGCTTCCCCCCAGTCGCGCTCTCGCTTCCCCCCAGTCGCGCTCTCGCTTCCCCCCAGTCGCGCTCTCGCTTCCCCCCAGTCGCGCTCTCGCTTCCCCCCAGTCGCGCTCTCGCTTCCCCCCAGTCGCGCTCTCGCTTCCCCCCAGTCGCGCTCTCGCTTCCCCCCAGTCGCGCTCTCGCTTCCCCCCAGTCGCGCTCTCGCTTCCCCCCAGTCGCGCTCTCGCTTCCCCCCAGTCGCGCTCTCGCTTCCCCCCAGTCGCGCTCTCGCTTCCCCCCAGTCGCGCTCTCGCTTCCCCCCAGTCGCGCTCTCGCTTCCCCCCAGTCGCGCTCTCGCTTCCCCCCAGTCGCGCTCTCGCTTCCCCCCAGTCGCGCTCTCGCTTCCCCCCAGTCGCGCTCTCGCTTCCCCCCAGTCGCGCTCTCGCTTCCCCCCAGTCGCGCTCTCGCTTCCCCCCAGTCGCGCTCTCGCTTCCCCCCAGTCGCGCTCTCGCTTCCCCCCAGTCGCGCTCTCGCTTCCCCCCAGTCGCGCTCTCGCTTCCCCCCAGTCGCGCTCTCGCTTCCCCCCAGTCGCGCTCTCGCTTCCCCCCAGTCGCGCTCTCGCTTCCCCCCAGTCGCGCTCTCGCTTCCCCCCAGTCGCGCTCTCGCTTGTCCCCAGTCGCGCTCTCGCTTCCCCCCAGTCGCGCTCTCGCTTCCCCCCAGTCGCGCGCTCCCTTCCCCCCAGTCGCGCGCTCCCTTCCCCCCAGTCGCGCGCTCCCTTCCCCCCAGTCGCGCTCTCCCTTCCCCCCAGTCGCGCTCTCCCTTCCCCCCAGTCGCGCGCTCCCTTCCCCCCAGTCGCGCTCTCCCTTCCCCCCCAGTCGCGCTCTCCCTTCCCCCCCAGTCGCGCTCTCCCTTCCCCCCCAGTCGCGCTCTCCCTTCCCCCCCAGCCGCGCTCTCCCTTCCCCCCCAGCCGCGCTCTCCCTTCCCCCCCAGCCGCGCTCTCCCTTCCCCCCCAGTCGCTCGCTCCCTTCCCCCCCAGTCACACTCTCTTCCAACAACAACATGCCCTCGAAAAAGCCTCGGCACCGCCAGGCACTCCAGCTCGTAAGAAATAAGTTAAGAGATTTAGAGGCTCAAATACAGCTGGAGCATATGACATGGTGGTCATTACAGAGACATGGCTGCAAGCTGGTCATGATAAATATTCCAGATTATAAGGTCTTTAGAATGGAGAGGGAAACTGGAAGAGTAGGAAGGGCAGCCTTATTGATTAAAGACACTATTACAACATTAGTAAGAGAGGATATAGGTAAGGGAAAGCTATCAGCGGAGACTCTGGTTAGAATTGAGGAATAAGAGTGGACCTAAAGCTGTAATGGGAGTTCTCTACAGAGAAGAGATCTACTTACCAAATTAAACAACCATGGTCGACAAAAGAGGTGAGAAATAACATGAAAATAAAGGAAAGAGCATATAAAAGTGCAAAGAATAGTGTAATCCAGGGGACTGGGAGAGATATAAAGAACGAAGGGGTTGACGTATGAGGAAAGGTTGAGCAGGTTGGGCCTATACTCATTGGAGTTTAGAAAAATGAGAGGTGATCTTATTGAAACATATAAGATTCTGAGGGGGATTGACAGGGTGGATGCTGAGAGGATGTTTCCCCTAGTGGGGGTATCTAGAACTAGGGGGCATAGTTTCAGAATAAGGGGTTGCCCATTTGAGACGGAGATGAGGAGGAATTTCTTCTCTGCGGGTCATGAATCTTTGGAATTCTCTACCCCGGAGAGCTGTGGAGGCGGAGTCACTGAATATATTCAAGGCGGAGATTGATAGACATTTGAACAATAAGGGAGTCGAGGGGTATGGGGAGAGAGCGGGAAAGTGGTGTTGAGGACAAGATTGGATCAGCCATGATCTTATTGAATGGCGGAGCAGGCTCAAGGGGCCGATTGGCCTACTCCTGCGCCTGTTTCTTATGTTCTTATGTAACAGCAAAGGAAGACAAAAAATATAGTTAGAGCTACAAATAGGGAATACGAAAAGAAACTTGCAAGGGATATCAAGATTAACACAAGTTTTTACAATTATATTAGAAGAAAAAGGGTAGTCAAGGGTAATGTGGGCCCTTTAGAAACAGTTGTGGGTAATATTGCCAATGAAAATAAGGAAATGGCAGACTTATTGAATTACTTTGTGTCAGTCTTCACAGTAGAGAAAGAAGGTAATATACCTCACATTCCAGGGAAATTAATAATGAATCAAGGACTGGAACTCACTAAAGTTAACGTGAGCAGGAAAACAGTACTAGAAAAAGATAATGGCATAAAGACTGACAAATCTCGAGTACCTGATGGTTTCCACCCCAGGGTTTTAAAGGACGTGGGTGAGGAATTTGCAGATGCTTTAGCCATAATCTTCCAAAGCGCTTTTGATTTAGGAATTGTCCTTTTAGATTGGGAAATTGCAAATGTAACTCCATTATTTAAAAAGGTGAGGGAGAGAAACCAGGAAATTAAAGACCTGTTAGTCTAACATCTGTTGTGGGGAAGTTCTTGGAATCTATAATTAAGGACTGAGAACGTGGAGAAATTTGAGCTGATTAGAGAGAGCTAACATGGATTTGTAAAGGGTATGTCATATCTAATGAACCTAATTCAATTTTTTGAGGAAGTAACTAGCCAGGGGAATGTCTATGGATGTAGCTTATATGGACTTCTAGAAGGCATTCGATAAGGTTCCACATAAGAGACTGTTAACTAAATTTAAAACTCATGGAATTGAAGGCGAATTATTGACCAGGTTAGGAGATTGGTTAGGCAGTAGAAGACAGAGAGCAGGGATAATGGGCATGTACTCAAATTGGAAGGAAGTGACTACTGATCTCCCACAAGGATCTGTACTGGGGCCTCAACTATTCACTATATTTATTAATGACTTAGATAGCACAATAGACAGCCATATATCCAAGTTTGCCAACGACACAAAGATTGGTGGTATAGTAAGTAGTGTAGACGGGAGCATAAAATTACAAAGAGACATTTATAGATTAAGTGAGTGGGTGAAACTGTAGCAAATAGATTTCAACGCAGTTAAGTGTGAGGTCATCAATATTGGACCAAAAAAGGATAGAGCCGAGTATTATTTAATTGGTGAAGAGCTAGGAACAGTGTAGGTCTGAAGAAATTTAGGGGTCCATGTACACAGATCACTAAAATGTAATAGGTACAAAAAATAATCAGAAAGATTAATGTAATGTTAGCCTTTATAACTAAAGGGCTAGAATATAAAGGGGAGGAAGTTTTGCGACAGCTATACAAATCCCTGGTTAGACCACATCTAGAGCAATGTTCTCCGTAATTCCTTTTGGGTACGCGGCCCCTTTAAGGAGCTGCGTGGTCTATTCACAGTTTTGCCCATGCGCAAACTTTAACATGGCAAAAGCCGGTCCTGGGCTGTGCAGGACCGGCTGCGCAGCTTATAGGGAACGTTGATCTGGAGTACTGTGTACAGTTCTGGGCACTGCAGCTTAGAAAAGATATATTGGCCTTGGAAGGAGTGAGCGCAGATTCACCAGAATGTTACCAAGTCTCCAAGGGCTAGATTATGAGGAGAGATTACATAAACTAGTCTTGTATTCCCTGGAATATGAAAGGTTAAGGGGTGATTTGATTGAGGTTTTTAGGATTTTGAAAGGAATTGATAGGGTAGAGAGAAACTTTTTCCACTTGTGGGGGAGTCTAGGACAAGGGGACATAACCTTAAAATCAGAGCTAGGCCATTCAGGAGAGAAGTTAGGAAAGACTTCTTCACACAGGGGGAAGTAGAAGTGTGGAACTCTATCCCACAAAAAGCAGTGGATGCTAGCTAGCTCAATTAATAATTTTAAATCTGAGATTGATAGATTTTTGCCAGACAAGATGTGTAGCAAAATACGGAGCCATGGCAGGTTAATTGAGTTAAGATACAGATCAACCATGAACCCAAAGATGTGCGGGTTAGGTTGATTGGCCATGATAAAAATTGGCCCTTAGTGTTAGGGGGGATTAAATACGTGGGGTTACGGGGTTATGGGGATAGGGCTTGGGTGGGATGGCTGTCGGTGTAGGGACCGGGTGCTAGGGTTTGGATGATCAGCCATGATCTCGTTGAATGGCGGAGCAGGCTCGAAGGGCCGAATGGCCTACTCCTGTTCCTATGTTCCTACTTGTCTTAATTTGTTTTAATAAGATTGATGAATATTATTAATAACATTTTATTGGTATGAAAAAATAGCTATTCACCATACAGTATTATTTGTACATGCAGTGCATGCCTGATGATTTAGTGTAGTTTATATTTTTGTACCAACATGTGATCATCATTAAAAAAAAAATGCCCTGATCCTTAAGCCTTGTTTCTTTAATTGAATAATTGTTGTTTTTTAAAATCATTTTTCATGTTACTCTTGTGAAACAAGTAATTAACTTTGAGTGCCAGTAGAACACTGAACACGCCACCACATTATTTTAGTTTTTGTTAGTGTGTTGTGGCTTCATGCAGATTATTGTGCCGTCTAATGTACAGTAAATAAAATTATATTTTGAACAAGCTTAAAGAACAGTACAAATATATCCCCTCACTTAAGTTGGCATAGATTTTGACCTGCTTATTTTGATTCAGGAGCCACAATGCCCTTTAGGTACTTTGTATCCTGATAATCACTTCTCCTAAAGAAAACAACACCAATAATTCCCACAAGAATAAATTATACATGGCTATATATTGATTGACAGTTTGATACTGAAAAATCTGCTACAGATATTCTCAGACCTAATTATGTTTGTGTACTAAATCTATTATGCCAAGATAGGGAAATCCATTTACAAATTGTTCTGTCACTTTCTGACATACTGTGAAATGATCGATTGGTTTGCATGAGTTAGAAAATCCTAAGAAGGATTTCATCTTATTACACTCACTATGATGTTCAAGTAGGCTGGAAAAGTGTAGTAAAAGCTCAGAATGCCCAGAAGCTTTAATTAATTCCATGTTAACTTTTTTAATTCAGTGTAACCACTTCAAAATCATAAGTATCTTTAAAAACACATTAGTGTGCCAATATGTCATTCATAGCCTAGAGGCTCATTTTTTACTGTAAATAAGGAAGAATAAATCAGAATTCCCTTTGTGTCCATTTATATATGCATTTTAGCTGCTTCTTCGGATCCAAGTCCGCTGCCTCCCTTTCTTGGCCCTTCTCGGGTGCTGTACTCCTCTCTCCTTCTATTGCCTTCACCCAGCCATCTACCTTTCATCTCTCCCCTTCGGTATTTGGTCCCCCTGATCCCTACCCCCAACCTATCACTACTTTTCAGTCTCTGCCACCATCTCAAATTTGAATCCCTTTTGAACAAGCCCATAGCTACCCTCTGCGTCTCTCTTGGGCTTATAGAAGAATGCCATTATGGTACCTGTTGCCACCTCTTAAAACAGTAACCCCAACTGTACATTCTCCACTCACCAAAACTTCCTGCCCAGCACACTCGTTGGGGGCTAACTCACCAACCAACTTCTCATCGCATTCACACCATCAGTGGACTCTGCCAGTGGATTGACTATCACCATCCCTCTCCACATTTCCCACCAGAATGCTCGCTCAGTTGTCAACAAAACCCTTGCCATCCATGACCTTGCTGTGTCTTGTTGTATTGTCTAGGCTTGGACCCTATCTTCACTTCCTCAAGTCAAGGTACACAAACTTGACGAAGCCTGGTGCACAACAGGCTTAGTTGTCCATCGGCAGTTCTGGTTTGACATAGCTTGACCGTATCAAGCACCACCAGGCCTTGTTTTTCTCTGCCAAAACCACCCATTACTCTAGATCATAAGGTTGATGAGCTGCAGGCACAAGTTACCACATGGGGTTATGATATAGTGGCTATAATGGAGACCTGGTTTAAACATGGGCAGGAATGGGAACTAAACATTCCTGCCGACAATGTATTCAGGAGGGATAGGGAAGGAAAAAAGAAAGGAGGGGCGGTAGTAATATTGAGCAAGGATAATATTACAGTTCTACAGAGGAACAATATACTAGAAGGTTCAAAGGCTTTGGTTCGAGTTAAGGAACAGAAAGGAGCTGTTACATTGCTCTGTTTACTATAAACCCCCAAATAGTGAGAAGGAGATTTAGTAGCAAATGTGTAGGCAAAGAAATGAAAAAAGTAATAGAGCAGTAATAGTGGGAGACTTCAAGTACCCTAATATAAACTGGGAAAAAAAAGTGTAAAGGGCAACGAGGGTGAAGAATTCCTAAAATGTGTACAGGAGAACTTTCTTCATCAGTGTGTTTCTAGCCCAACGAGGAAGGAAGCAGTGCTGGATCTAGTTCTGGGGAATGAAGTAGGGCAAGTGGAGTGTGTTGCAGTGGGAGAACATCCGGGTAATAGCGACGATAATATAATTAGGTTTAAAATAGTTATAGAAAGGGACAAAGAAAAATCAAAGGTGAAAATACCCAACTGGAAGAGAGCCAATTTCAGTGATTTGAGAAGGGATCTAGCACAGGTGGACTGGAAACAAAGATTGGCCAAGAAAACAGTAAATGAGCAATGGCAGGCCTTCGAGGCAGAGATAGTTCGGGTACAAACCAAACATATTCTCATAAGGAAAGATGGGGCATTCAAAGCTAGAGCTCCCTGGATGACAAAGGAAATAAAGGTTAAAATAAAACAGAAAAAGGAGGTGTGATAATAATAATAACTTCCGGGAAGTTATGTGCACATCACTAACTGTGAACTCTGTGCATACATCACTTCCTGTGCATACGTCACTTCCTGTGTTTGGACTAGTATAAATACTGAACTGCTCAGTATTGTAAAAGGGCTTCACCTAGAGGCATGGTGAAGACCGCTCTTGTATATAGTTTAATTATAAGTTACTTAAAGCTTACTTTAAAGTTCCTTGATGTGTGAGTCTTTTTATTACATCAATTTAAGCAACTTAGTATTTACACTCACAAATACTAGACCTTCGGACAAACTCGGAGTTAAGGATCCAGGGAACCACCCATCATGGAAAACACCCTTAAACCTACTCGTCTGGACTTGGACCCAAACGCACCAGCAGCTGGCAGGGTATGGAAGCATTGGTACCGTACTTTTGAGAATTTTCTTGATGAATGTAAAGCGGATGCTCCTACTAAACTGAGGATACTTATCAACTATGTGACCCCAACAGTGTTTGAATATGTTGATGAATGGGATAATTACGATGAGGTGATCCGGGCACTTAAAAAACTATATGCCAAGACTGCAAATGAGGTCTATGCTAGACATCTACTGGCCACAGCCCGACAAGGGCCAGGGGAATCGATTAACGAATTCCTTCAGGAACTTCGCAGGCTCAGCGTAGATTGTAACTTTCAGGCAGCCTCGGCTGAGCTGTACCGCGAAGAAATGATTCGTGATGCTTTCATCTGCGGGATTGCCTTTCCATTTATACGCCAGCGTCTGCTAGAAAGTAAAACACTTGAGCTACAAAAGGCTTTTGACCTGGCTTGTTCTCTGGATTTGGCAAAGAAAAATGCAGACCTCTATCAGCTGCCCAGATCTCGATCTGCTGCTGTAACTGCAACCAGACGATTCAAGTGGCCTCAGGTGAACTCTATCATGGAGGAATCTAATCCTGATGATAATTCTGATGAAGAAGAGGAGGATGACCCCACTTTAGCAGCCTCTTGGCAATCTAGGAAGGAATGCTTCTTTTGTGGAGATTCTTTTCACCCTAGGAAATTCTGCCCTGCTCGCAATGCGATCTGCAGTCATAGCGATAAAAAGGGACACTTTGCAAAAGTTTGCCAATCAAGAGCCTCTACGAGGGCCTATCCAGCTAAGGCCTACCGAACTGCCCCAATTAGGGCCTATCAAGATGCTCCAGCTAGGACCTATCAAGCTTCCTCTCGAGCTCTCTCCCGAAGAAGCACACCTAGAGTTTCAGCCACTCTCTGTGCAACCACATCAATTACAGCTGCTTGCCCACAGAACCTGTTCACGCAGCTACAAAAGTTTCAATTAATGGGCATACCTTCGATGCCTTAATTGACTCAGGAAGTACTGATAGTTTCATTAGAGAACAGATTGTTGCGAAATTGAAACTATATATCTTCCCATCGGACCAGGCAATTGCGATGGCTCAGTCATCACTTAATACCAGAATCTCCGGCTTTTGTATTATTGATATGACACTTAATGGTCGTATGTATCCCTCCACCCGACTTTCGGTGCTCAAGGACTTATGTAGTGATCTCATCTTAGGGCTGGATTTTCAAAAACAGCACAAGAAACTCACCATTGAGTTCGGCGGATCCAAACCTGGACTTACTATTTCTAATATACTGTCTAAATTACCGTTTTGTGCATTATCAGCAGCTTCACTTGATGAACCCTCATTATTTGCCAGTATTCCTCCTCGATGCAAACCAATAATAACGAAATCACGGCGCTTTAGTCAGGAAGACCAATCTTTTATTGAGGCTGAAATCTCTCGACTTTTAGCAGAGGATATCATCGAACCATGTTCGTCGCCCTGGCGGGCTCAAATCGTCATCGTCAAGAACCCTCTAAAACCTCACAAACAACGACTATGCATTGATTATTCGCAAACCATCAATCAATATACTGACTTGGACGCCTACCCATTGCCACGCATTGATGATATGGTTAATAAACTGGCCGAATACAAAGTGTTCTCAACTTACGATTTGAAAAGTGCCTATCATCAGGTACCCTTGAAGGTCTCAGATAAGCAGTACACGGCCTTTGAGGCTAATGGACGGCTGTACCAATTTCGTCGCCTTCCATTCGGGGTTACTAATGGAGTGGCTGTCTTCCAACGGGCAATGGATGGCCTGGTTAAGCAGGAAAACTTAAGGGACACTTTTCCCTATCTTGATAACATTACTATTGCAGGTCACGATCAACAGGAACACGACGCCAACCTCCAAAAATTTCGGGATGCTCTCCATCACCGTAACTTAACTTTGAATGAATCTAAATCTGATGAGTCGCAACCGACCATCAACATCCTTGGCTACTGCGTAGGCAATGGTATCATTAAGCCAGACCCAGAAAGACTTCGCCCGCTCCAAGAGCTCCCGTCACCTAAGAATCCGGCTTCTTTACGTCGGGCTCTCGGTCTGTTTGCATACTACGCTAAATGGATTCCTCATTTTTCAGACAAAATCCAACCCTTGCTGCATGCTAGATCATTTCCATTGGAAACAGCGGCTGTTGCAGCCTTTAACCTTCTCAAAAAACAGTTGGAGAAAGCGGCTCTTCACTCCATCGATGAGACTCTCCCTTTCATAGTCGAATGTGATGCCTCGGAGGTGGCGATCTCGGCTACTCTAAATCAGGAAGGTCGTCCTGTAGCATTTATGTCCAGGACCTTACAAGGTGCCGAGCTACATTATCCTCTGGTTGAGAAGGAAGCCACAGCCATCATAGAGGCGGTACGGAAGTGGAACCATTTCCTAGCTCGCCAGCACTTTACATTAATCACGGACCAGCGATCAGTCGCCTTCATGCTCGATAATCGAAAATGAACCAAAATTAAGAATAATAAAATACAGCTTTGGAGGATGGAACTGACCTCTTTTGGTTACACCATTCACTATCGACCTGGCAAGGAGAGTGTGGCCCCGGATACCCTCACACGAGCATTCTGCTCCACTATGTCATCCTCTACTCTCATAGATGTCCATAATGGATTGTGTCATCCTGGCGTTACGCGCATGCTACATTTCGTACGATCACGGAATCTCCCTTTTTCTACTGGAGATGTAAAGAAAATGTGCTCAGAATGCCGGCTTTGTGCAGAATTAAAACCTTAGTTCTTCCGCCCCTCAGATGGTATGCTCATACACGCAACCCAACCGATGCAACGACTTAGCATCGATTTTAAGGGCCCAGTGCCCTCTTCAACTCGGAACACATATTTGCTCACCATGATTGATGAATATTCACGTTTTCCGTTTGCCTTCCCCCTGCTCCAATATGCTGGCGTCCACAGTAATCTGCTGCCTTGAGCAGGTATTTTCTCTCTGTGGCATGCCGGCTTACATTCACTCGGATCGGGGTCCATCCTTTATGTCAAGGGAACTCAAGGACTACCTCTCAGAACGGGGAATTGCTACAAGCAAAACGACGCCATATCATCCCATCGGAAATGGGCAGGTAGAGAGGTATAACGGTATCATCTGGAATTCCGTACATCTTGCTTTAAGATCTCGGGGCCTACCAAACCAGCAATGGGAAACAGTGCTTCCGGATGCATTGCACTCTATACGGTCCCTTCTTTCTACAGCCACAAATACTACACCTCATGAGCGGTTCTTTGGATTCCAGCGTCGCTCATCTTATGGGACATCCCTCCCGTCATGGCTAACTACTCCTGGACCTGTACAACTCCGAAGATACGTTCGGACGTCTAAAAATGACCCCCTCGTAGACGAGGTCGAACTAACCGATGCCAACCCCACCTATGCATACATACAATATCCCGACGGCCGAGAATCTACCGTATCATTACGGGATCTGGCTCCCTGCCCACCAGGACCTAGTGGGGCATCGAGTGATGGTATTTTACCAGGAGCCTCTTGGAACCTACCAGGTACCCCTCTCCAGGATCCTGATCTGACACCAACGAGCTTGGTACCGGTAGAACCCCGTACTCAAAGTTGCAACCCTCCCAGTACCGCGCACCAAAGTACTGATCCGCCACAGACCAGCTCTGCGCCTCCCTCTGAACAGAGACAGACCGACTCTGCACCTATTGGAACTCGTACACGAAGCCATGATCTCCCCGACCCTTCACAGGGTAATCCAGGCCACACAGACTCTGACCAATGGCCAACAGCGTGTAAGCGGACCAGCGACCCTCTACGACGGGAACCCAAACGGGTGCGAATCTTCCTCGTTTGGCGGCTGCGGAACAAAAGGAAGACCACAGCCTTCTAATCTCGCAGGAGGGAAGAATGTGATAATAACTTCTGGGAAGTTATGTGCACATCACTTCCTGTGAACTGTGAACTCTGTGCATACATCACTTCCTGTGCATATGTCACTTCCTGTGTTTGGACGAGTATAAATACTGAACTGCTCAGTATTGTAAAAGGGCTTCACCTAGAGGCATGGTGAAGACTGCTCTTGTATATAGTTTAATTATAAGTTGCTTAAAGCTTACTTTAAAGTTCCTTGATGTGTGAGTCTTTTTATTACATCAGGAGGTTTATGACAAATGTCAGGTACCGAATACAGTAGTAAACCAGGCAGAATACAGATAGTGCAGGGGGAAACTGAAAAAGGATATAAGTGAGAGCATGAGAAAAGATTATCCGGTAACATAAAAGGGAACCCAATTTTTTGTAATCAACATATAAAAAGTAAAAGGATAGTTAAAGGAATGGTGGGGCCGATTAGGGACAAGAAAAAATAAATCTTGTGGAGGCAATGGGAATGATTGAGGTGCTAAATGCACAAAAGAAGAGGATGAAGTTAATGTTGCCATGGAGGAGAGGAAAATAGAGATATTGGACAGGGTAAAAATAGCTGGAAAGGAGGTTGGCATCACTCAAAGTTAATAAGTCAGCCAGTCCAGATGGGATGCATCCTAGGTTGCTGAGTGAAGCAAGGGTGAAGATAGCAGAAGCTCTGACCACAATCTTTCAATCCTCCTTGGATATGGGAGTGGTGCCAGAGGGCTGAAGGATTGCAAATGTTACATCCATAAGAACATAAGTACATAAGAAATAGGAGCAGGAGTAGGCCATTTAGCCCTTCGAGCCTGCTCCACCATTCAATAAGATCATGGCTGATCTTCTACCTCAACTCCACTTACCTGCACTATCCCCATATCCCTTGATTCCCTTAATATCCCAAAATCTATCGATCCCGGCCTTGAGTATACTCAATGACTGAGCATCCACAGCCCTGTGGGGTAGGGAATTCCAAAGATTCACTACCCTCTGAGTGAAGAAATTTCTCCTCATCTCAGTCCTAAATGGCCGACCCCTTACTCTGAGACTGTGACCCCCGTGTTTTAGGCTCCCCAGCCAGGCAAAACAGCCTCCCCGCATCTACCCTGTCAAGCCCTGCAAGAATGTTGTATGTTTCAATGAGATCACCTCTCATTTTTCTAAACTCCAGAGAATATAGGCCTAGTCTACTCAATCTCTCCTCATAGGACAATCCCCCCCATCCCAGGAACCAATCTGGTGAACCTTCGTTGCACTCCCTCTATGGCAAGTATATCCTTCCTTAGTTAAGGAGACGAAAACTGTACACAATACTCCAGGTGTGGACTCTCCAAGGCCCTATATAATTGCAGTAAGACGTCTTTACTCTAATCCTCAAATCCTCTTGTAATAAAGGCCAACATACCATTTGCTTTCCTAATTGCTTGCTGTACCTGCATGTTAATTTTCAGTGATTCGTGTACAAGGACACCCAGGTCCCTCAGAACACCAACACTTCCCAATCTCTCAGTATACTCTGCTTTTCTATTTTTCCTACCAAAGTAGATAACTTCACATTTCTCCACATTATATTCCATTTGCCATGTTCTTGCCCACTCACTTAATGGCCCAGAAATTCGGCCCTCCCCGGGTGAGTACACACGGGGTACTCACCCGTAGGCCGATTGGAAGTGACGGTTTCCTGCATGCACTATGCATGCGCGGGAAACCGGCACTTCCGTTCCTCTGAACGAAGAGGTTCAGAGGTCGAAGGCGCACGCAGGGGAGCCTGCGCGTGCGCTTTGAACTTAGTTTTTTTTTTACAGGTTTTCACGCGAGGTTAAGTCTCCAGAAGTTACACATTTAAAAAGCAGGCGTAAGGCCTGCTTTTTGCAAGGTAAGTGGTCAATTAATTAAAATTAAAACATTTTTTCCACAGGTTTATTAGTTTTAAATACTTTAAAGCAAGGTAAGTTTATTTTTAGGCCCGTTATAATATAAAATTATTTTTTTCAAAAATTTAAATTATTGTTTAAAATAGTTATTTAATGTAATTTATAGTTTATTTAACAAGTGTGATTTTTAAAAAATTTATTTCAAGGTTTAATGCTATTCTGGGTGTAGTGTCCGTGTGCAGATAAAGACACTGAAGACAGGAGTTGGTTCATAGGTATTTACTAAGCAAGTCTGCGGGGGGGGGGTTTGTAAAGGATATACACAATACACAGGCTTATATAGCCCAAGTGGCAATTACCGGCATTACGCACACCTGGGGCTCTTAAAGGCACATACACCACAATTCCTCCCCTTCTAGCTAACTAGTACATCATATTTTAAGTAATTATTAATTACATGTTATATGCAAAATAATATACATTGCTGTATTAATTAATTATAAGTTAGTCTCTCAGGAGGCTTCCTGACTCGGTCCGGATAACGCCTCGGGGGTGTAGTAGTTTCTGGTGGTGTAGTAGGTTCTTCTGGCAAGGCTGATTCGGCTTGAAGGCCAGTGTCGGGTTCATCGGGCTCCAGTATCACCGGATCGGAGGTAGATATGGGTATCTCTACTTCATCGTTAGATGTATAGAGTGGTGGTGTAAGTTGTCCCTTTTCGGATGACTTGATGATTTGGTCAGCATGGCGCCTTATTATGCTGTCTCCGATGTCCACGGTATACATCAGTGGTCCTAATCGTGTGCAGATAGTTCCAGGCTGCCATTTCTCGGTACGGTAGTCCCGGGCCAAAACCGGTTGGCCTATCTGGAAGGCCCTAGTTGGCCTTTCATTCATGCCCTGAAACTGCCGGTTCTCCACGTCCCTTCGGATGTTGGGCTTGACCAAATCCAGCCGGCATCTTAGGTTTCTATTGTAGAACATCATGGCGGGAGTTTGGTTAGTAACCATATGCGTTGCATTCCTATATGCAAATAAGAAGTTATCCACCTTGTGCTGAAGTTTTATGTCTTCATTACCCATGGCCTTGATGGCCTTCTTGAAGGTCTGGACAAACCTTTCAGCCAATCCATTGGTGGCGGGATGGTATGGGGCGGACGTGTAGTGCTTTACCCCATTGTTCTTTAAGAACTTTCTGAATTCTTCGGACACAAATTGCGGTCCATTATCAGAACATATCTGCTCCGGCAGCCCATTCCTGGCAAATATGGTCCTTAATACTGTGATGGTTTTTTCCGTGGTGGTGGAGGACATCTTTATTACCTCCGGCCACTTGGAGTGTGCATCAACTGCGATTAAGAACATTGAGTCCATAAATGGACCAGCAAAGTCGATGTGCACCCTTTGCCAGGGAGATGAGGGCCACTCCCATGGATGTAGAGGGGTCTGTGGCGGAGCATTTTGGACCTTCTGGCATCCTAGGCAGCTCTTGGTCATGTCATCGATGTCTCCATCGATACCTGGCCACCATACAAACGCCCTAGCTAGGTTCTTCATTTTCACTCCACCCAGATGCCCCTCGTGAAGCTCCTTTAGCACTTTATCCTGGAGTTTGGGTGGAATCACCACTCTGGATCCACACATCAAGGTTCCTCGGCACACTGACAGCTGTTCTCTTCTTTGCGAGAATGCTGGCAACAGTGGTTCGCCATGTGCTGGCCATCCCTTCACTGTTAAATCGTAGACCCGTGAGAGAGTAGGGTCATTTCTTGTCTCCCTTTCAATGGCAGAATTTGTCACCGGTAGACATTCCACTATGGTAGAGTGGAATATCTCTACTGGGTCTACTGTAGGTGCCTCTTCTATCGTTGGCAACGGTAGGCGTGATAAACCGTCAGCATTCCCATGCTGTTTTGACCCTTTGTATTCAATGTTGTATTGGTGTGCCCCTAGAAAAAGGGACCACCTCTGTAGTCTTTGTGCCGTCATAATGGGGACACCTTTTTTAGGGTTGAATATGGAGATGAGGGGTTGATGGTCAGTCAGCAAGGTAAATGTTTGTCCGTGTAGGTAATGGTTGAATTTCTTCACTCCCCATACCAGGCTGAGTGCTTCCCTGTCTATCTGGGCATAGTTACGCTCAGCTGAGTTCAATGAGCGTGACGCAAAAGCTATCGGCCGTTCCGAGCCATCAGGGAATCTATGGGACAATACCGCTCCTATGCCGTAAGGGGATGCATCGCACGCCAGTCTGATTGGTAGTGATGGGTTGTAATGAGCCAAAATTTTCTCGGATGTGATTAAGTCTTTACATTTATGGAAGGCACGTTTACAGTCTTCGTTCCATTTCCAAATCACTCCTGTCTGTAGAAGATCATTAAGAGGGTGTAGAATAGTTGATAAGTTCGGTAAAAATTTATGATAGTAATTTATTAATCCCAGGAATGACCTTAATTGTGAAACATTTTCAGGTGCTGGGGCTTTTATAACTGCTTCAATTTTTTCAGGTGACTTATGCAACCCTTCCTTATTAATTATGTGGCCACAATATGATATCTGATTTTGGAAAAATTCGCACTTGGGGCGATTTGCTCGCAGACCCCGTTCTTTCAGCCTAGTGAGCACCTGCTCCAAATTGGCAAGGTGCTCGTTGTCGTTTTCTCCTGTTCTAAGGATGTCGTCTAGGTAGCATTGAGTCCCCGGAATCCCTTGCAGGACTTGCTCCATAGCTCTTTGCCAGATAGCTGGAGCTGATGCTATTCCAAAAACCAGTCGATTGTACTGGTACAGGCCTTTGTGTGTGTTTATTGTGAGATACTTTTTAGAGGTCTCCTCAACCTCCATCTGTAGATATGCCTGTGCCAAGTCAATTTTTGTGAAACGTTTCCCTCCGGATAGTGAGGCGAAAATATCTTCTATCCTCGGAAGAGGATACTGTACCGTGTGAAGGACCGGGTTTACAGTCACCTTAAAGTCCCCACAGATGCAAACTTTTTTCTGTTCCTCAGAGTTATTATTCAATGTTTTTTTCATGACTGGAACGATGGGTGTTGCCCATTCGCTCCAATCTATTTTGGATAATACGCCTGCCTTTTCCAAATTCTTCAGCTCTGCCTCGACTGCCGGACGTATTGCGTATGGCACCTGTCTTGCCTTAAAAAATTTTGGAATTGCTGTATCTTCCACTTTTATTGAGGCGGTGATGCCTTTCAAGGTTCCTAGTTTCTCTTGAAACACTTGTTTGGCGTTGGCCAAGATGTCTTTTAATCGTTCAGGTATGATGTCATCATTGTTTTTTTCCTTACTGGTCACCGTCAGTGCCTGAATGGAGTGCCAGTCTAAACGTATCTTCCTTATCCATTCACGTCCCAACAACGGTGGACCACCATCTTGTAGAATGTATAAATACAACGTTTGTATTTCTTTGCCGTTGTATACCACAGGCACCCTTATTTTTCCTTTGGGGTAGACTTTCTGCCCCGTATATGTTTTTAAGATAATGGATGTGTCTTTTAGAGGTATATGCGAAAATAGCCTCTCGTAATCTCGTCGATTTATTACGGTTAGAGCTGATCCTGTATCTAGCTCCATTTTAACTGGGGACCCTGCTATTGTGAGGGTAACCCAAATGGTTTGGTAATCCTCTTTGGCAAGTACATTATGTAATTTGAGACAGCTTAGTCTCTTGTTTCCGGAGTCGCTATCGCTATTCTGGTCTTCGGAGCTATTGTCCGTCATCATTTGTACCTTCCTGTACTTTTCTTTATTGATTTTTTGTTTTCTGTCAGTGGATTTATTTTGTCCAGATTGGCATACCCGTGCAATGTGTCCAATCTTACCACGTTGCCTGCATGCTTTGCCCTTGAACCAGCAGTCCCTCTGGTTATGGGTGGATCTGCCGCAGCGATAACATCTTCCGAACTCCTGTGTCATTTTATGGGTGCCGAAGTCCTGTGTCTCTTGTTGTATCTCTGCAGCTCCTTTTGCTGCTGCTTCATATGAGACAGCCATACTGAAAGCTTTGTCCAATGTTAAATCTTTTTCAGAAAGCAGTCTTTTTTGTGTTCCTTCACTTAAGAGACCGCAAACAAATTTGTCTCGAAGATAATCCGATAGTCCTGCTCCGAATTGGCAGTACTTTGATAGCTTTCTTAATTCGGTTAGGTAATCAGCGTTACTTTCATTCTTGTGTTGATTTCTCTTGAAGAACTTGAATCGTTCCGCTATCAGCAGCGGTGTTGGGTTTAAATGCTCCTGCAGGTTATCAACAATTTCTTTAAAAGTCTTGTCCTTTGGTTTGGCTGGAGTGATTAAATTTCGTAACAGCCCGTATGTCTTCGCGCCCATTAAGTTCAGAAGTACTGAAGCTTTTTTTTCATCTGTTATTCCATTTGCAGTGCAATAAACCTCTACTCTTTCCACGTATGTGGTCCAATCTTCTATTTCGCCATCAAAAGCCTCAATATTACCAGATTTAGGCATTTTAGAAAAGATATGGCGCTTCCCGTGCCTTTTTTTTCTCTCTGTAGAAAAGATATGGCGCTTCCCGCGCTTTCCCGCCGCTGCTACCGATAACAACGCTGTTTTACTGTGGTTTCCGTTTATTCACTGTTGGAGACTCGTTCCCGACGGAGGTCGAAACGCTGACCTGCTTGCCGCGCCGGCCGTCTCTCGAGTGCACCCTCCCAGTCCGTTATTGCTTGCCTCCGATTTCGCTGCCTGTCTCAGCTGTAGAACCCGCCGCTGGAGCTCCAGCCTGACGCCCAGGAAGGATTAGCGCAGTACCTGTCACCAGCTTGGCCAGCTGGTGAAACCACAGTTTCTCTTACTTCCTTGAGTCTTCTGGACGCTGGAGGAATCGATGTACTTGAGGTGCTGCCGAATTGCAGGTAAGTCCGTTTCCACTTCGTCGCCACTGTAGTGTCCGTGTGTAGATAAAGACACTGAAGACAGGAGTTGGTTCATAGGTATTTACTAAGCAAGTCTGGGGGGGGGGGTTTCTAAAGGATATACACAATACACAGGCTTATATAGCCCAAGTGGCAATTACCGGCATTACGCACACCTGGGGCTCTTAAAGGCACATACACCATAATTGCTCTTAAAGGCACATACACCACACTGGGGCCGGTAGTATTCATAAGTGTGACAGGTCTTCCTGTCAGACTTATAAATGGAGCATTCCCTGCTCCGATTGGCTACCCATGGCTCACGTGATCCCAGGGGACGCATCGCACTAACTATGCCCCTGGGACACGCAAGCACAGCGCGCCGGCACCTGGGCCAGGCCCCGGAGAGGAATTCCACGGGAGCCCAGAGCTCAACTGCCGGCACGCAAGGTAAGTGTAGGTCGGGGGCTTGCGCCCGCGGGAAGCCCCCAACCCGAATTTCTGGGCCAATGTGTCTATATCCCCTTGAAGCCTCTTTGCATCCTCCTCACAACTTACATTCCCACCTAGCTTTGTATCATCAGCAAACTTGGATATATTACATTTGGTCCCCTCATTCAAATCATTGATATTGATGGTAAATAGCTGAGGCCCAAGCACTGATCCTTGTGGTACCCCACTAGTTACAGCCTACCAACCTGAAAATGACCCTTTTATTCCTACTCTCTGTTTTCTGTCCATTAATCAATCCTTAAACCATGCTAGTATATAATCCCCAATCCCATGGGTCCTAATTTTGTTTAATAACCTCTTGTGTGGCACCTTATCGAATGCCTTCTGAAAATCTAAATACACTACATCCACTGGTTCCCCCTCATCTATCCTGCTAGTTACAACCTCAAAAAACAAATTTGTCAAACACGATTTCCCTTTCATAAATCCGGGTTGATTCTACCCAATCCTATTAATACTTTTGAAGTGCCCTGTTACCACATCCTTAATAATAGATTCTAGCATTTTCCCTACTACTGATGTCAGGCTAACTGGTCTATAGTTCCCCGTTTTCTCTCTCCCTCCTTTCTGAAATAGTGGGGTTACATTTGCTACCTTCCAATCCGCAGGGACCGTCCTAGAATCTATGGAATTTTGGAAGATGACAACCATTGCATCCACTATCTCTATAGCCATGGTGTGGAGATGCCGGAGTTGGACTGGGGTGGACAAATGTAAGAAGTCACACAACACCAGGTTATAGTCCAACAGCTTTATTTGAAATCACAAGCTTTCGGAGCGCTGCTCCTTCGTCAGGTGAAGTGGAGAAATGCATAAAGACACAGCTTATATAGTCAGAGAATAATGTCAGATGTTTACAGGTAATTTTTCCAACTGCCATTAATCACACCTCGGCAGAGAGATAATCACAGCAATCAAAGGTGTGAATGGTGTCCAAACAGGTCAGTGAGGAAAACATTACATCAAAGAACAATGAGGTGGGGTCACAAGGGGTCAAATATTGCAGATGCTGGGGTCTGTATGAAAAACAGTTGGAAAGATTACCTGTAAACATCTGACATTATTCTCTGACTATATAAGCTGTGTCTTTATGCATTTCTCCACTTCACCTGACGAAGGAGCAGCGCTCCGAAAGCTTGTGATTTCAAATAAAGCTGTTGGACTATAACCTGGTGTTGTGTGACTTCTTACATTTATCTCTATAGCCACCTCTTTTAAAACCTTAGGATGCAGGCCATGAGGTCATGGGGATTTCATTCCCATTAATTTCTCCAGTACTCTTTCCTTACTAATACTAATTTCTTTCAGTTCTTTATTCTCTCTAGATCCTTGGTTCTCCACTATTTTTTTTTCATTTTTTGCGTCTTCTTCCGTTAAGACAGACACAAAGTATTTGTTTAATTTCTCTGCCATTTCCTTATTCCCCATTATAATTTCTCCTGTCTTTTAGTTCAAAGAAAGGGTGAGGGATAAACCTGGTAACTTCAGTCCAGTTAGTCTAACGTCAGTGGTGGGAAAACTACTAGAGACCATTGTCAAGAACAAAATTAATTCTCACTTGGCAAAGCATGGGTTAAAAAAGGTCAGCCTGCATAGATTTGTTAAACGTAAGTCGTGTCTGACTAACCAAAAGGAGATGGTAATAAGACAAGTAAAGAAACAAAAGGTGGGTCTATAAGAGGTGTAAATGGGAACAGCAGAATCGTCAACAGCTGCTGTGTGGAAAAAATGGGGGCAGAGGTTATGGTCTGAAATTGTTGAACTCCATGTTGAGTCCAGAAGGCTGTAAAGTGCCTAATCGAAAGATCAGGTGCTGTTCTTCGAGCTTACGTTGAGCTTCATTGGAACAGTGTAGGAGACTGAGAACAGAGAGGTCAGAGTGGGAGTGGAGCGGAGAATTAAAGTGACAGGTGACCGGAGACTCGGGCTCACGCTTGCAGACTGAATGGAGGTGTTTTGCAAAGCGGTCACCCAATCTCGGTTGGTCTCTAATGTAGAGCAGACTGCATCGTGAGCAGCGAATACAGTATACTAAATTGCAAGAAGTACAAGTGTGTGGGACCCTGGATGGCAGGAAGGGAGGAGATAAAAGGGCAGGTGTTGCATCTCCTTCGTTTGCATGGGAAGGTGCCATGGGAAGGGGAGGGGGTGTTGGGGGTGATAGAGCAGTGGACCAGGGTGCCGCGTAGGGAACTGTCCCTTTGGAATGCTGAAAGGGGAGGGAAGGGGAAGATGTGTTTGGTGGTGGGACCACGCTGGAGATGACGGAAATGACGGAGGATGATCCGTTGAATGTAGAGGCTGGTGGGGTGGAAGGCAAGGAGAAGGTGAACCCTGCCCTGAGGAACTCCTGCAGCAATGTCCTGGGCCTGAGATTATTGGCCACCCAACAACCACAACCATCTTACTTTGTGCTAGGTATGACTCCAGCCAATGGAGAGTTTTTCCCTCGATTCCCATTGACTTCAATTTTACTAGGGCTCCTTGATGCCACACTTGGTCAAATGCTGCCTTGATATCAAGGACAGTCACTCTCACCTCACCTCACCTCTGGAATTCAGCTCTTTTTTCCATGTTTGGACCAAGACTGTAATGAGGTCTGGAGCCGAGTGGTCCTGGTGGAACCCAAACTGAGCATCGGTGAGCAGGTTATTGGTGAGTAAGTGCCGCTTGATAGCACTGTCGATGACACCTTCCATCACTGTCCACTTTTGTGGACAGGCCATTATACTAAAATGGCAGGGGGTTGGGAACCTGTGCAGGGAGACAGAGGAAAGGGAAGCAAGGATAAAAGCGAAAATAGCAGCTAGAGAAATCAAGGGTTTAAATCAAACATGGCCACAGTAAATTATAATTCTAAAAGGTCTAAGAGTGTTAAAAAAACAAGCCTGAAGGCTTTGTGTCTTAATGCAAGGAGCATTTGTAATAAGGTGGATGAATTAGCTGCGCAAATAGATGTAAATGGATATGATATAATTGGGATTACGGAGATATGGCTCCAGGGTGACCAAGGCTGGGAATTCAACATCCAGGGGTATTCAATATTCAGGAAAGACAGGCAAAAAGGAAAAGGAGGTGGGGTAGCATTGCTGGTTAAAGAGGAGATTAACACAATAATAAGGAAGGATGTTAGCTCTGATGATGTAGAATCTGTATGGGTAGAGCTGAGAAATACCAAGGGGCAGAAAACGTTAATGGGAGTTGTATACAGACCCCCAAATAGTAATGCTGAGGTTGGGGATGGCATTAAATGGGAAATTAGAGACGCGTGCAATAAGGGCACAGCAGTTATCATGGGTGACTTTAATCTACATATAGATTGGGCTAACCAAATTAGTAACAATACTGTGGAGGAGGAATTCCTGGAGTGTATACGGGATGGTTTCCTGGACCAATATGTCGAGGAACCAACTAGAGATCAGGCCATCTTAGACTGAGCATTATGTAATGAGAAAGGATTCATTAGCAATCTTGTGCGAGGCCCCTTGGGGCGGAGCGATCACAATACGATAGAATTCTTCATTAAGATGGAGAGTGAAGTATTTGATTCAGAGACTAGGGTCTTGAATTTAAATAAAGGAAACTACGATGATATGAGGCGCGAGTTGGCTAGGATGGATTGGGGAATGTTACTTAAAGGGTTGATGGTGGGTAGGCAGTGGCAAACATTTAAGATCGCATGGATGAACTACAGAATTTGTTCATCCCTGTTTGGCATAAAAATAAAACAAAAAAGGTGACTCAACTGTGGCTAACAAGGGAAATTAGGGATAGCATAAGATCCAAGGAGAGGACATATAAATTGGCCAGAAAAAGCAGCAAACCTGACGATTGGGAGCAGTTTAGGATTCAGCAGAGGAGGACAAAGGGATTAATTAAGAGGGGGAAAATAGAGTATGAGAGTAAGCTTTCAGGGAACATAAAAACTGACTAAAAGCTTCTATAGATATGTGAAGAGAAAAAGATTGGTGAAGTCAAGCATAGATCCCTTGCAGTCAGAATCAGGGGAATTTATAATGGGGAACAAAGAACTGGCAGACCAGTTAAATACATACTTTGGTTCTGTCTTCACAAAGAAGGACACAAATAACCTCCCAGACATGTCGGGGAACATAGGGTCTAATGAGAGGGAGGAACTGAATGAAATCAGTATTTGTAGAAAATGGTGTTAGGGAAATTGATGGGATTGAAGGCTGATAAATCCCCAGGGCCTGATAATCTACATCCTAGGGTACTTAAGGAAGTGGCCCTAGAAATAGTAGATGCATTGCTGGTCATCTTCCAAAATTCTATAGACTCTGGAACAGTTCCCATGGATTGGAGGGTAGCTACTTTAACCCCACTATTCAAAAAAGGTGGTAGAGAGAAAACAGGGAATTATAGACTGGTAAGCCTGACATCGGTAGTGGGGAAAATGCTAGAGTCCATTATAAACGATGTAATAGCAGAGCTCTTGGAAAACAATGACCGGATCGGGCAAAGTCAACATGGATTTACAAAAGGTAAATCGTGCTTGACTAATCTACTGGAATTTTTTGAGGATGTAACTGGTAGAATAGATAAGGGAGAACCAGTGGATGTGGTGTATTTGGGATTTCAGAAGGCTTTTGATAAGGTCCTGCATAAGAGATTAGCGTGTAAAGTTAAAGCGCACGGGATTGGGGGTAAGGTACTGACTTGGATAGAGAACTGGTTGGCAGACAGGAAGCAAAGAGTTGGAATAAACGGGTCTTTTGCTGAGTGGCAGGCAGTGACTAGTGGGGTACCGCAGGGATCGGTACTAGGACCCCAGCTATTCCCAATATATATTAATGATCTAGACGAGGGAACCAGATGTAATATCTCCAAGTTTGCAGACGACACAAAGCTGGGTGGGCGTATGTGCTGTGAGGAGGATGCCGAGAAACTCCAGTATGATTTGGACAGGTTGGGTGATTGGGCAGATGCATGGCAGATGCAGTATAATATGGATTAATGCGAGGTTATCCACTTTGGTGGCAAAAACAGGAAGGTGCATTATTATCTGAGCGGCAATAGATTGGGAGAAGGGGAAGTGCAACGAGACCTGGGTGTCCTTGTGCACCAGTCGCTGAAGATAAGCGTGCAGGTGCAGCAGGCGGTTAAGAAGGCAAATAGTATGTTGGCCTTCATAGCGAGAGGATTCGAGTACAGGAGCAAGGATGTCTTGCTGCAATTGTACAGGGCCTTGGTGAGACCACACCTTGAGTATTGTGTGCAGTTTTGGTCGCCTTATCTGAGGAAGGATGTTTTTGCCATGGAGGGAGTGCAGGGAAGATTCACCAGACTGATACCTGGGAAGGCAGGAATGATGTATGTAAGAGCCATAAAAGCTTAAGAAAATACTTTAAAATAGTGGTTAAATGGCATAATACAGTTAATTTACCTGACCGACTTATTGTATTAAGAAACCCCCTATGTTCTTGCTCCAGTAGTATAGTCCGAGACACCCCCTTCATTCTTGCCACAATGGAACAGTCCCTAAGCCACACATGGGTGCAGCCATTTTACAGTTTAAACTGCACGTGGTTGAAGGAGGCAGAAGCTGTGAGGTTTGGAGCAGTACAGCTTTTGACCGTGTTCGTTTATACGTGTTTGCTTTGTAATTCCGTTTGTTAAGTGTTATAGTAAACAGTTTAAAAGACAAAGCTACATTTGGGAACGTTTTATTTCGACACGCGTCTACTCGTTGTTAAAAACCCCACAGCTCAGTGGCTGCCTGTTTGGAAACTAAGAAGCGCCACTACAATGTATGAGGAGAGATTGGGTCGATTGGGCTTATATTCGCTGGAGTTTAGAAGAATGAGAGGGGATCTCATTGAAACTTATAAAATTCTAACAGGACTAGATGCAGGAAGGATGTTCCTGATGGCGGGGAAGTCCAGAACCAGGGGTCACAGTCTAAGGATAAGGGGTAAGCCATTTAGGACAGAGATGAGGAATTTCTTCACGCAGAGAGTGGTGAACTTGTGGAATTCTCTACCACAAAAGGCAGTTGAGGCCAATTCATTAAGTATATTCAAGAAGGAGTTAGATATATTTCTTAAAGCTAAAGGGATCAAGGGATATGGGGAGAAAACAGGGACAGGGTACTGAGTGTGGATGATCAGCCATGATCTCATTAAATGGCGGTGCAGGCTCAAGGGGCCGAATGACCTGCTCCTGCTCCTATCTTCTATGTTTCTACACCTGGGCAGTTTTCCACATTGTTGGGGAGATGCCAGTGTTGTTGCTGTACTGGAACAGCTTATCTAGAAGCGTGGCTAATTCTGGAGCACGACAGCCGGGATGTTGTCGGGGCCCATAGCTTTTGCTGTAGCCAGTGCGCTCAGCCGTTTCTTGATATCACGTGGAGTAAATCAAATTGGCTTAAAACTGGCTTCTGTGATGGTGGGGACCTCACTCGGTACTTCTAGCTGAATATGGTTGCAAACATTTCATCCTTGTCTTTTGCACTCACGTGCTGAGCTCCGCCATCATTGAGGATGGGGATGTTCATTGAGCCTCCTTTTTACGTTAGGTGTGTAATTGTCCAGCACCATTCATGACTGGATGTGGCAGGACTGCAGAGCTTTGATCTGATCCGTTGGTTGTGGGATCATTTAGCTCTGTCTATAGCATGCTGCTTCCGCTGTCTAGCATGCATGTAGTCCTGTGTTGCAGCTACCCCAGGTTGGCACCTCATTTTTAGGTATGCCTGGCACTGATCCTGGCATGTTCTTCTGCACTCGTCATTGAACCAGGGTTGGTCCCCTGGCTTGATGGTAATTTTAGAGTGAGTGATATGCCGAGCCATGTAGTAACAGATTGTGGTTGAATACAATTCTGCTGCTAGATCTGTTCTGAATGTATTCCATTTAGCACGGTGGTTAGTGCCACACAACACGGTTGAGGGTGTCCTCCGTGTTAAGATGCACAGCTAGTGGTTAAACAACTGGGTCTAAAATATTCATCATGCACCACAGTGCTAAGCTGACAAAGCTCCTCAGATGTACAGCAACCTGGAGTGTTACGATGACAACTGGTTTCGGAATATTTGGAACAGCAGTAGTCATTGGAAATCTACATCTAAAATATTCATGCACACTACAGTGTTAAGCTGTCAAAATGTCTCAGTTGAATACTGTCTATTACATTATGTTATAACTTGTTATGGATGATTAAGTATGACAACTCCTGGTTAATTCCCGAGTAAGCATGACCTCCTCTGCAGTGGTAAGCAACCCACTTTTCTATCTTCTAGCTCACTCAAATATGCTCCGTCCAGCAATTGGAGATCCAGATAACTTGTAACCAATTTTCTCCAATTAAATATTGGGAAGACCGAAGCCATTGTTTTTGGTCCCGGCCACGAACTCCGTTCCCTAGCCACTCCATCCCTCTTCCTAACATCTGTATGAAGCTGAACCACACTGTTCACAACCATGATGTCATATTTGAGTCTGAAATGAGCTTCCGACCACATATCTGTAGCATAACAAAGACCGCCTATTTTCACCTCCCTAACATCGCCCGTCTCCGCCCTTGCCTCCGTTCATCCGCTGCTGAAACCTTCATCCATGCCTTTGTTACCTCTAGACTTGACTGTTCCATCGCACTCCTGGCTGGCCTCCCACATTCTACCCTACGTAAACTTGAGGTCATCCAAAACTCGGCTGCCTGTGTCCTAACTCGCACCAAGTCCCGTTCGCCCATCTCCTCTGTACTCGCTGACCTACATTGGCTCCCAGTTAAGCAGCGCCTCGATTTCAAAATTCTCATCCTTATTTTGAAATCCCTCCATGGCCTCGCTCGCTCCTCCCAATCTCTGTAATCTTCTTCAGCCCCATAACCCCCCCCCCCACCCCCCCCCAAGTTATCTGCGCTCCTCTAATTCTGCCCTTTTAAGCATCCTTGATTATAATCGCTCTACCATTGGTGGCTGTGCCTTTTGTTGCCTTGGCCCTAAGCTCTGGAATTCCCTACCTAAACCTCTCCACCTCGCTACCTCTCCTTCCTCCTTTAAGATGCTCCTTAAAACCTACCTCTTTGACCAAGCTTTTGGTCACCTGCCCTAATTTATCCTTATGTGGCTCGGTGTCAAATTTTTTGTCTTAAAATACTCCTGTGCAGCACCTTGGGATGTTTTACTATGTTAAAGGCGCTATATAAATACAAGTTGTTTTTTTTTCTTCTCTGTCCGGGGCTATCATAGTTTGGACATCTGATACAAAAACATTGAATAAAAAGTAAAACAATATAAGGCTATTTGGCACCTCGGGCTTGTTCCTGTACACATTTGTTTTATTGTGGACTACTCCAGTTACTTAATCTTCTACAAGAAGGGCTTTCAAAGATTTATTTCATACATCACTACTTTATAGAGGCAACATGCCTGTTCTGTAATCTCGTTTGACGTTGGTCATTTTTGTCCTCTTATAAGTAACTTGCTTACATTATTACATTAGAGAATTGGATAAGTACTTGAAGGGAAAAAAAATTACAGGACTATGGGGAAAGAGCAGGGGATGGGATTAATTGGATGGCTCTACCAAAGTTCCGGCACAGGCGCAATGGGTCGAATAACCTTCTTCTGTGCTGTATCATTTTATGATTCTATGATTATCCATTCCTCTTAGCATATTAAGCATCTGCATCATGCAACTCTGTTCTCCAGTTAGAATCATTTTTAGTTGTGTGAGTCCCTCTTTGTAACATAAAATCCGAACTAGATAAATCAGTCTCATTATCCTCTGAATCTTTGGATCAAAACCTTCAAAGTATTCAAAATGTGGCCTCACTAAAGATCTACACAAGGTTAGAATAAGTTATTTCAGCCTACAATCCAATGCCCCAATACTTGATGCATTCAAGTACTCAGTATGCTTTGTTGAGAGCAGCTTCACATTAACCAGATTCTTTTGGTAAACACCATTAATCACACCCAGGTCCCTTTTCAACCTTTGCTAATGGAGTTTTAAAATGTGACCCCTTCCTCTTACATTTGTCTCCTGTTTTATTGTGCATATTCTTGCCTTGTATATCCAAGTATAGTAAAATCCCGAGATCTATTTCTACAGCAAAGCAATTTTAATTTACTTTTTAGCCAATTTTCCTTGGTTCATCAAATTCTCTTACTTTTCATGTTGTTGCCACGGGCTGTTGACTATTTCTACTTATTTCCTCCCAGACTTTGTTTCAGCAAAATCACCTGTTAATTTGAGAGAATCCTCATCCTATCATTTTTTTCTTAAATTGACTGCAAGCTGCTTTATTTTTCTAATGTGGGAGTTTGAGATGACCCATCTGTATCTTACACTCCTTCAGTACAGATAAAATTAGAAGCTGAATTAAATTGAGTTTTTGTTCATCACCGTGGATTCAACTTTTAGCCCAAGTTGCTAAGGAGGTCAATGGCAAAAGAGCATCTACAGCGGTGTTAAATTTCAACAAGTCAAAGCAAAATTAGCCATTAGCCAGTTAAAGTGAAATTTGTTAAGGGGACTATTTTAAGTTTGGCATCTTTCACCCAATCAAATACCATAGAATTAATTAACATTTATTTTGTTCAGCTTTTGTTGTCAGCTATCTCCCTTTTGCATTATTCTTTCTACTTAAAATTTTCAGTAACAAATAAGGTCCGTACATTACGTCTTTAGTAAGGACAGATGGTTATGTAACAGAAACAAAAACAGAAAATGCTGGAAACACTCCGGGTCAGGCAACATCTGTGGAGAGAACAGATGATTTAACCTTTTGCATCCACACCTGAAATGTTAGCTGATCTATTCTTTGCACAGATGCTGCTAATCTGCTGAGTGCTTCCAGTATTATCTGTTTGTATTTCAGATTTCCAACTTCTGCTTTTCTCTTGCTTTTTGTTTTTTGGGTAATTAACGGGTTGCGCCACAGCTTATTGGGTAACAAATGCCAGGTCTTTTTTTTAGGGCTGAGTTAGGCATGATGTTGGAACTCTACTTGAATTGTATCCTCTAGCTTCAAGTTCTGTCTAAAGATCAAAGGCAGTTTCACTGCCTGGATTTTCCTTAAGAAAACTGCCCGTTTTTTAGCGGTAAAGAGGTGGTCTGGCAAGCAAAATGAGGCAGAGAGCCCCAATGCCAAAACTCCACCTCTAAAAATGGCCACTGCAATTTCCTTCCCGTGAACACCTACTGGAAGCTGACCCTGCCATACTTAAATGGGGTACAGGGCGTGGCGATATGCACCCCAAGATTTCCTAGCGAATCCACTCATTTACCACCCTTGAAAAATCACTTCCACTGTAAAGGTGGCGGTGCTGAGCATGGATAGTGGCCCACAGGTGAGAAGAGATTGGAAATGGGAAAGTGATTCTGCAACACTCTTTTAGCTGAGAGTGATTTCTTCTACTTTGAAGCTGCAGTTTCTAAGCATTTAATGCACTTTGTAAAACTTGCTGAGAACTTAAATGGACCTCTGCAGAGTGAAATAATGGATTTCCCTCTCTGGATTCTATTGTTTGTGTGCTTTGAGGAACAAGATGATGAGGACATAGAGGAGGAAAGAACGGAAGCCAGCTGAGTGCAGCAGCATGAACACAGCCAACACCCAACCTACAGGTTGTACAGACCACTAAGAAAATGCAGTGTTTGTGAAGTCGGCGTTTTCCCCATGACACCGTCACAGAGATATGCCATCTGGAACTTGACTTGCAGCCTCTTTCCACCAGGGGTACTGCTTTGTCAGTGGCTGTGAACGTGATAACAGCTCTTAACTTTTATGCATCCTGATGTTTCCAGGCATGGACCCAACTAAGCAGAGAGAGAGAGCCATCAACCTCTTCCTAGTCGCTGGATTTCCAGGAGGGCAGGATGCCATTAATGCCACCCATGTGGAATTCGCAATACCATTTCTGGTGCTTGTACAGGTCATGGGGAGCCCTGGAAGGCCATCAGTCACGAACTTTTCTTAATAAAGAGGGTGTTCTCCATCTGCATACCACAAGAAATCCATTCATATCTTTTAGCTTGTTCTCAGATAACCATTCATCTAATCTGTAACACCTCTAATCTCCACTCTGGGAGAGGACTGTTAACGAGCATTAATCACCATATACAAGGGATAACAGGAGGCTTCCCTGGAAAAAAGACATAAACATACCGAATGGCCAGAAACATGCATAAATACTACCATCTTGTCCCTTCATTGTGCTGTACTATTACCTTTACTTTTATCACTGTCACTATCTTTAATACCTAATACTGACTTCACACCTGATCGTAACCTCTTACTCCAAAAATATCCCCATCCTCAATGATGGTGGAGCCCAGCACGTGAGTGCAAAAGACAAGGCTGAAGCATTTGCAACTATCTTTAGCCAGAAGTGCTGAGTGGATGATCCATCTCGGCCTCCTCCTGAGCTCCCCAGCATCACAGATGCCAGTCTTCGGCCCATTCAATTCACTCCATGTGATGTCAAGAAACGGCTGAAGACACTGGATACTGCAAAGGCTATGGGCCCTGACAACATTCCGGCAATAGTACTGAAGACTTGTGCTCCAGAACTAGCTGCGCCCCTAGCCAAGCTGTTCCAGTACAGCTACAACACTGGCATCTACCCGGCAATGTGGAAAATTGCCCAAGTATGTCCTGTCTACAAAAAGCAGGACAAATCCGACCTGGCCAATTACTGTCCCATCAGTCTACTCTCAATCATCAGCAAAGTGATGGAAGGTGTCGTCGACAGTGCTATCAAGCGGCACTTACTGAGCAATAACCTGCTAACTGACGCCCAGTTTGGGTTCCGCCAGGGCCACTCAGCTCCTGACCTCATTACAGCCTTGGTCCAAACATGGACAAAAGAGCTGAACTCGTGAGAGTGACTGCCCTTGACATCAAGGCAGCATTTGATCGAGTGTGGCATCAAGGAGCCCTAGCAAAACTGAAGTCAATGGGAATCAAGGGGAAAACTCTCCATTGGTTGGAATCATTCCTAGCACAAAGGAAGTTGGCTGTGGTTGTTGGAGGTCATTCATCTCAATCACATGACATCACTGCAGGAGTTCCTCAGGGCAGTGTCCTAGGCCCAACCATCTTCAGCTGTTTCATCAATGACCTTCCCTCCATCATAAGGTCAGAAGTGGGGATGTTCGCTGATGATTGCACACTGTTCAGCACCATTCGAGACTCGTCAGATACTGACGCAGTCCGTGTCCATATGCAGCAAGACCTGGACAACATTCAGACTTGGGCTGACAAGTGGCAAGTAACATTTGCACCACACAAGTGCCAGGCAATGACCATCTCCAACAAGCGAGACTCTAACCATCTCCCCATGACATTCAATGGCATTACCATCACTGAATCCCCCACTATCAACATCCTGGGGGTTACCATTGATCAGAAACTGAACTGGACCAGCCATATAAATACTGTGGCTACAAGAGCAGGCCAGAGGCTGGGAATTCTGCGGTGAGTGTCTCACCTCCTGACTCCCCAAAGCCTTTCCACCATCTACAAGGCACAAGTCAGGAGTGTGATGGAATACTCTCCACTTGCCTGGATGAGTGCAGCTCCAACAACACTCAAGAAGCTCGACACCATTCAGGATAAAGCAGCCCGCTTGATTGGCACTCCACCCACCACCTTCAACATTCACTCCCTCCACCACCGGCGCACTGTTGCTGCAGTGTGTACCATCTACAAGATGCACTGCAGCAACTCGCCAAAGCTCCTTCAACAGCACCTTCCAAACCCGCGACCTCTACCACTTAGAAGGACAAGGGCAGCAGACGCATGGGAACATCACCACCTACAAGTTCCCCTCCAAGCCACACACCATCCTGACTTGGACCTGTATCGCCGTTTCTTCACTGTCACTGGGCCAAAATCCTGGAACTCCCTTCCTAACAGCATTGTGGGTGTACCTACACCATATGGACTGCAGCGGTTCAAGAAGGCGGCTCACCACCATCTTCTCAAGGGCAATTAGGGATGGGCACTAAATGCAGGCCTAGCCAGCGATGCCCACATCCCATCAATGAATAAAAAAAAAAACTCCTACATGGTGCTATTTCAGTTTGTGACTGGGACTGTACTCATGCAGCCTTCAAGGACTGAGGGGGCACTCATATCTGTGAAGCTGATGTCCTTGAAAGACCTGTTTCCAGTGGCACGTTGCTTACATGCCCAATGCCTGCATGGCCCAGACCCGAAGCTCCCCTGTGCTGGCTTTGGAGATAGTAGCAGTGCACTGCATCAATGCAACCTGTCATGAGAAGTAGTGACACCTGCATTCCTTAAAGCCCCCAGCTGGGCAAAGGCTCAGTGGGCTAAAGGTCTGGTGAGAGCAGATTGTATATTCCCATTTAAGTCCTGAAAGCTCTGAGCTAAACTGCTCTTCAGGGTGTCTATGGGGCCAGCCATTGCTGCCACCACAGAAGCAACAATTACTCTTATGATTTGATAATTACCTCATCACTCTACTGCTAGCTCCTCCTGCTCACGGGTGCTCTGTAATTCGCCCAGGGATATTCCCTCTTTCTCAGTTATGCCCTCATCCTGAGTGGGTGTACCTGGGCTGCTGTTGAGTAGGTAAACTGTCATGACAGATTGGGTGAATCATTTGCAAGAAGAGTCCCTCTGGAGGTGCCAGACTGCACATCTTATGCTTCCTTCTGTAAATATTTGGAACACAAAGGACATTCATGTTAGCAGTGTTCTCTGACTTATGAATCAGAAGATGTGACTGAATAATAGTAAAAGGCCTTTCAAGTAATCAATGTCTGCAGACTGCAAAAACTCACATTTGTTTAAGCGCTCCATCTGAATGGTGTGGAGTTGAGTTATGCTTCCAACAGTATCTCAACATCTGCACAAGCACTTGTGCCATCACTTATCTTGGCCAGCCTGGGGTAGCATTACTGGTTAAAGAAGGGAGTAACACAATTGTAATGAAGGATATTAGCTCTGATGATGTGGAATCTGTATGGGTAGAATTGAGAAATACTAAGAGGAAAAAAACGTTAGTGGGAGTGGTATATAGAACATAAGAACATAAGAAGTAGGAGCAGGAGTAGGCCAGACGGCCCCTCAGGCCTGCTCCGCCATTCAATAGGATCATGGCTGATCCGAATCCAGACTCACGTCCACTTCCCTGCCCTCTCCCCGTAACCCCTAATTCCCTTATCTGCTAGGAAACTGTCTATCTCCATTTTAAATTTATTTAATGTTGCAGCTTCCACAGCTCTCTGGGGTAGCGAATTCCATAGATTTACTACCCTCTGAGTGTAGAAGTTTCTCCTCATCTCAGTTTTGAAAGGGCAGCCCCTTATTCTTAGATTATGCCCCCTAGTTCTAGTCTCACCCATCAGTGGAAACATCCTCCCTGCATCCACCCGATCAAGCCTCCTCACAATCTTATATGTTTCGATAAGATCGCCTCTCATTCTTCTGAACTCCAATGAGTAGAGTCCCAACCTACTTAACCTTTCCTCATACGTCAACCCCCTCATTTCCGGAATCAACTGAGTGAACCTTCTCTGAACCGCCTCGAGAGCAAGTATATCTTTTCTTAAATATGGAAACCAAAACTGCACGCAGTATTCCAGGTGTGGCCTCACCAATACCCTGTATAACTGCAGCAAGACTTCCCTGTTTTTATACTCCATCCCCCTTGCAATAAAAGCCAAGATTCCATTGGCCTTCCTGATCACCTGCTGCAGCTGCATACTAACTTTTTGTGTTTCATGCACCAGGACCCCCAGATCCCTTTGTACTGTAGCACTTTGCAGTTTCTCTCCATTTAGATACTAACTTGCTCTTTGATTTTTTCTGCCAAAGTGCATAACCTCACACTTTCCAACATTATATTGCATCTGCCAAATCTCTGCCCACTCACTTAGCCTGCCTATGTCCTTTTGCAGGTTTTTTATGTCCTCCTCACTCATTGCGTTCCCTCCCATCTTTGTATCGTCGACAAACTTGGATATGTTGCACTCGGTCCCTTCCTCCAAATCGTTAATATAGATTGTATAGACCTCCAAACAGTAAGGCGGAGGTTGGGGATGGCATTAAAAAGGAAATTAAAGAAGCGTGCAATAAGGGCACAGCAGTCATCATGGGTGACTTTAATCTACATTTTGATTGGGCCAACCAAATTTGTAACAATACTGTGGAGGAGGAATTCCTGGAGTGTTTACGGGATGGTTTCCTGGACCAATATGTCAAGGAACCAACCAGAGAGACCAGGCCATCTTAGACTGGGTATTATGTAACGAGAAAGGATTAATTAGCAATTTTGTTGTACGAGGCCCCTTGGGTCGGAGCGATCATAATATGATCGAATTCTTCATTAAGATGGAGAGTGAAGTAGTTGACTCAGAGACTAGGGTCCTGAATTTAAATAAAGGAAACTACGATGGTCTGAGGAGCGAGTTGGGTAGGATTGATTGGGGAATGTCACTCAAAGGGTTGACGGTGGATAGGCAATGGCAAACATTCAAAGACCGAATGGATGAGCTACAGAATTTGTTCATCCCAGTTTGGCATAAAAATAAAACAAAAAAGGTGACTCAACCGTGGCTAACAAGGGAAATTAGGGATAGCATAAGATCCAAGGAGAGGACATATAAATTGGCCAGAAAAAGCAATAATCCTGAGGATTGGGAGCAGTTTAGGATTCAACAAAGGAGGACAAAGGGATTAATTAAGAAAGGGAAAATAGAATATGAGAGTAAGCTTTCAGGGAACATAAAAACTGACTGTAAAAGCTTTTATAGATATGTGAAGAGAAAAAGATTGGTGAAGTCAAGCGTAGGTCCCTTGCAGTCAGAATCAGGGGAATTTATAATGGGGAACAAAGAAATGGCTGACCAACTAAATACATATTTTGGTTCTGTCTTCACAAAGGAGGACACAAATAACCTCCAAGAGATGCCGGGGAACATAGGGTCTGATGAAAGGGTGGAACTGAAAGAAATCAGTATTTGTAGGGAAATGGTGTTAGGGAAATTGATGGGACTGAAGGCCGATAAATACCCAGAGCCTGATAATCTACCTCCCAGGGTACTTAAGGAAGTGGCCCTAGAAATAGTAGATGCATTGCTGGTCATCTGCCAGAACTGGATAGACTCTGGAACAGTACCCATGGATTGGACGGTAGCTAATGTTACCCCACTATTCAAAAAAGGTGGTAGAGAAAAAGCGGGGAATTATAGACCGGTAAGCCTGACATCGGTAGTGGGGAAAATGCTAGAGTCCATTATAAAAGATGTAATAGCAGAGCACTTGGAAAGCAGTGACAGGATCGGACAAAGTCAACATGGATTTACAAAAGGTAAATCATGCTTGACTAATCTACTGGAATTTTTTGAGGATGTAACTGGTAAAATAGATAAGGGAGAACCAGTGGATGTGGTGTATTTGGAATTTCAGAAGGCTTTCAATAAGGTCCCACATAAGAGATTAGCGTGCAAAATTGAGGCACATGGGATTGGGGGCAAGGTATTGACTTGGATAGAGAACTGGTTGGCGGACAGAAAGCAAAGAGTTGGAATAAACGGGTCTTTTTCCGAGTGGCAGGCAGTGACTAGTGGGGTACCGCAAGGATCGGTCCTAGGACCCCAGCTGTTCACAATATATATTAATGATCTGGATGAGGGAATTGGATGTAATATCTCCAAATTTGCAGCCGACACAAAGCTGGGTGGGAGGGTATGCTGTGAGGAGGATGTCGTGAAACTCCAGTACGATTTGGACAGGTTGGGTGATTGGGCAGAAACATGGCAAATGCACTATAATGTGGATAAATGTGAGGTTATCCACTTTGGTGGCAAAAACAGGAAGGCAGATTATTATTTGAATGGCAATAGATTGGGAGAAGGGAAAGTGCAAAGAGACCTGGGTGTTCTTGTGCACCAGTCGCTGAAGGTAAGCATGCAGGTGCAGCAGGCGGTTAAGAAGGCAAATGGTATGTTGGCCTTCGTAGCAAGAGGGTTCGAGTACAGGAACAAGGATGTCTTGCTGCAGTTGTACAGGGCCTTGGTGAGACCGCACCTTGAGTATTGTGTGCAGTTTTGGTCGCCTTACCTGAGGAAGGACGTACTTGCCATGGAAGGAGTGCAGCGAAAATTCACTAGGCTGATACCTGAGATGGCAGGAATGACGTATGAGGAGAGATTGTGTCGATTGGGCTTATACTCACTGGAGTTTAGAAGATTGAGAGGGGATCTCATCGAAACCTATAAAATTCTGTCAGGCCTGGACAGACTAGATGCAGGAAGGATGTTTCTGATGGCCGGGGATTCCAGAACCAGGGGTCATAGTCTAAGGATAAGGGGTAAGCCATTTAGGACTGAAATGAGGAGGAATTTCTTCACCCAGAGAGTGGTGAACCTGTGGAATTCTCTGCCACAGAGGGTGGTGGAGGCCAGTTCATTAAATATATTCAAGAAGGAGTTGGATATATTTCTTAAGGCTGAAGGGATCAAGGGATATGGGGAGTAGGCAGGGACAGGGTACTGAATTTGGATGATCAGCCATGATCTCATTGAATGGCGGAGCAGGCTCGAGGGGCCGAATGGCCTACTCCTGCTCCTATCTTCTATGTTTCTATGAGGTCACATTTCTGGCACTGAATAGCTGTTCTTGGGTGGTAGACTTGATACTGACTGCCAGTGCCCCTTCTATATCCTTTTTCTGGGGCATAGGTCCCTGGGTGCCAAAGAGCCTTTGGGCTAAAAATTTGGGAGGTTAACGACATCCGTTAATGGCAAAAAGTAGCGTAAAGAGGGCTCTTTTGCCAGCTGGTGGTGGGTCCCGCAGCGACCTCCACTTTCCAAAGCCCGGCAGCGCTGCCAGTAAGATCGAGGGCCCTGCAGATTTAAATGAGGGACAGGTGTCATCACGCCGATGTCACCTCAACGAACTTGGACCTTGGTGCTGAGTTCAGCGCTGGGTCCTAAGCTTGCCATGTAACCCTAGAGCGCAGCAGACTGACAGAGGCACTGTCAGCACCTCTGAAAGGGGGACACACATCTTTCAGGTAAGTTTGCATTTAAGCATTTGGACTGGATTTTTTTTGATTATATAGAAGTAGTGGTTGGCTGCAATACATGTTAAATGTTTTTTTACATGTGTAGAAAGTGCTTCTGGATGCTTGCAAGGCCTCAGATGGTAAAGTAAGGTCTCTGAGAAGACAGAAAATGCAACAAATATTCAGCTGGTCAGGAAACGTCCATGAAGAGAGAAACTGAATTCATGTCTTAGTTCAAGATGCTGCCTGACCTGCTGAGTATTTCCAGCATTTTATGCTTTCATTTCAAATTCCCAGCATCCGCTCGCAGAGGGAAGAGGAAGACACCGAAGAGGAAGACACCGCAGAGGAAGAAACAGAAGGCAGAATTCAACCCAGACAGCCCTTTCTGGCCGGGATATTCAGGATGGAATCATCTGCCTGCAGTACCAGTGACCACAACCCCAATTCCCCTTTCAACATTTGTCTCACACTTTACCTTCCCTCTGTTACTATCACAGTGTCCTCTTGGCCACAATGCTGAAATAAAAGCCACCACAAAGCAAATTGTCCAATTCAACTTTATACATCTATCCATCCACTATGACATCAAGAAATCAACTCATCACCCTTATGCATTCTCGTAGTGACTGTCTTGTGTGTGCCTTTGCCTGTCCTAATGATGTCACGCAGTGCTACTCAGTGGCTGCAGCATGGCTGGTGGAAGGCTGCTGACTTTCAGTGGGGGACACTGCAAATGGTCTTGCTAGTTGACCTTGAGGGGCTGGTGGCTGTGAGTGTGAAATCAAGAGATGGTGTTTCTTCTTTTTCTTCTTTACTCTCCTCTCTCTTTTCTTGGTCAACCACTGGCTGGGCAGGCTGCATTTCTTAGGTGTTTGAAATGAGGAAGCCACAAGGTTGGGTTGTGATGAGGGGAGGGCGGGAAAGCAAGAGGTGCATGTGAGAAGGAGGATAATGTATGAGATACCAACATCTTGTACCCTTTCTGCCCCGCTGCTGGGCAATGGCTCATCCATGCCCCTGCCGAGAATGGCCTGCACCGTCCCCTCCAAGGGGGTGAGGTGAGGCTAGGAGTGGGAGGTGTGTCTCGTGATTGGTACAGATTGCTGATAGGTGAGTGATTGGGAGGGGTGGGAGTCGTGTGCTCAGAAGTGTGTGGCCCCAGTTGGAGGACACCTCTTGCAGTGTTGATCCCCTGCACAAAGCTAGATTGCTGAGTGCGAGACCCTGGGTACCCCTTCCCTGGCTTGCTGAGGCATTTGTGTTAGTGCTGAAGCGCTTTTCCTATTTTTTGAGGTGCGGAAGGGAATTCAGCTTAAAGATCTGAAGACTCCCAGTTGGGACATTTTTTTAACGTAAATTTTTTTTCAAAAAGCAATAAGAGCTGAAAGCAGCATTTTTTTTTTTGCTTCATTTTTATTTTTGTCAGTTCAAAAGGCATTGCCCTTTTAATGTCCCACAATGCCTAGCAAACTCATTGCCTTGCTTCCAGAGGCTGTTAGAAGATGGAACGCTGCTTCCGGATGGCAACTTCGCCCCTGATGCCTGCAGAAACACCACCAGGAGGGGTTACCTGGTAAATTAGCGCTGGGCTAAAAATCATTAGTCCCCAGCACAAATTTTTCTCCTCTAACGCATCGACCATATTCAACGACCGTTAACCTGAGGACGCAGCAACGCCGGTAACTCTCGTGGCAGCCACGAATATCCCGCCTTTTGTCTTCTGGTCCTTATCTTTGCCTGTATTTATCTCCATCATGATGTCTGAGAACTACTGCAACCTGCCTCGATTTACCTCTAACCCAACAGCAGAGACCCCAGTCAGGAGCAGGATTGTCGCTCTGCATGCTCAATTAGGGTCTCCCAAGGAAAATGCATTCAGGTGACGATCTCAGGAAATTTTACCCATGAAGTCTCTCTCTCTCTCGAAGAGTGAAATAATGCTCACTGCTCCACAATTTATTGGATGTTTTCATGAATATATTTGATGACATTCTAAACAATGATTCCAGAGTGCCTGTATAGATGTTTTTGAAAGAATTGTAGTATTTCTACATAAAATCAAGTTTGTTCTTATTTTGCTGCCTTTGGACTAGCCAGCCTGGATCATTGATGGGACCGTGAGGGGGTATACCTGTTACTGGAGTCTTGAATTCTTTCCATGGAGCTTTAGATAATGCTGTAAACTTTGCTCTGACTGGTAGAATGGTCCTCGTTGGTTGCGCACCATGAATCTGACCACTGCTGGTAAATTGTGTAGTTTTAGTCACTTTAACTCCAGGTAAGCAGCATCTACGTTCTCTTAACTTAGGTAAGTTGTGTGTGTCCCTGTGGGGAAAGGATGTGCATATGTTACATATCTGGCATATGGAAGCTCTAACTAATTACATAGATTCGCCAGTAGTTTGGTTTGGAAACTCTTAAGTGTCTTGTGAAGTGAAAGTCTGTCCTCTCCAATAGTCCCAGCCCAGCTAACAGTTATTCCGAGACCAATGTGTGAGCTTGACTCAGTTGGTAGCACACTCAACACTGAGATAAAAGGTTATGGGTTCAAGCTCCACTCCAGGGCTTGCATATAATCCATCTTGACATTTCAGTGCAGTACTGAGGTGGGAGCTACATTTTTAGAATTGTCATGCTTTGAATGGGATATTAAATCCATTTTGTCTGTTCGTGGTTCAGGAAGATCTTCAAATAGTGCTATGGGCTATTTTAACAACAGCAAGAAGTTATTGGTGCCCAGGCCAACGTACATTACTCAACAAAAAACAAATTAACTAGTCGTTCATCTCATTGCAGTTTTGGGATCTTGCAATTCAATAAATGACTACCTCCTTTGCCTGCACAGCAATAGTCAATGAACTTCAAAGTAATTTATTGTGCATACATGTCAGCAGTCAGCATTTCAACCCATGCCTCAGAAAAATCTACTTTTTTCACAGGAATTGAAGGTTGTCAATATGATCGATCAGATCAGTCTTCCAGAAGGCACAACTGGAGACTGTTCGAACCAATCAAATCAGTTGCAGAGCAGAACTGAAGCCTTTTTGGAACATTTTTTTCTCTCTTTTGAGGAGAAACTGAGGCAGAAAAATTGAGATGAAATGATGGTGTCTGAGAATCGGTTATAGTTACTTTTCTTCAGTATTTCTCCCCAAAGAAATTGTATATAACAAAATAAACTACTAAAATGCAGCTTTTAAAAACTTAAATTTCCTGAAAGAAAGTTTCTGGGGCATGCCTGACTGTTGTCCTATATGAAGTTTAATTTCCATAAGACTAATCACATTTTTGAAATATGGAGAATATTTCCTGGTATGAATGCATTTCCTGTCACTACCAGTAGAATTGTCTGGATTTGGAAATAAAGAGTAGGGTAGCAATGATGACGAGCTTTACTTAACTTAAACCAATTGTACTGCAATTCCTGTATTTAGGATTTTACTACAGTGCACTGCTGTAATGTGTAGTGTGAACCATTGGCTTCCTTGTGTATACGTTGCAGTGCCCTGTTATGTTCTGTAACTTGAAATAGAATAGTACAGCACAGAAGGAGGCCCGTCAGCCCAGCGAGTCTGCACCGGCTCTTTAGAAGAGCAACCCATTAGTCCCATTCCCCCGCTCTTTCCCCATATTCATGCAATTTTTTCTCCTTCAAGTATTTATCCAATTCCCTTTTGAAGGCTACTATTGAATCTGTGACCACCACCCTATCAGGAAGTGCATTCCAAATCCAAACACTCGTTGCATAACAATGCTTTTCTTCAGGTCGTCTCTGGTTCTTTCGCCAATCACCTTAAATCTGTGCCCTTTGGTTATTGACCCTTCAGCCATTAGAAATAGTTTCCCTTTACTCCGTCTAAACCATTCGTGACTTTAAATTCTATCAAATAGCCTTTTAGCCTTCTCTGCTCTAAGGAGAACAACCCTAGCTTCTCAAGCCCATCACGTACTCACTAATCCCCATCGCTGGAACCATTCTAGTAAATCTCTGTACCCCCTCCAAAGTCTTCACATCCTTCCTAATGTGTGGTGCCCAGAATTGGACACAATACTCCAGCTGGGGCCGAACTAGTGTTTTGTACAGGTTTAGCATAACTTCCTGGCTTTTATAACCTATGCCTCTATTTATAAAGCCCAGGATCCCATATGCTTTATTAACTGCTTTGTTAACCTGTCCTGCCACCTTCAAAGATTTGTGCACAAACACTCCCAAGTCTCTCTTTTTGCACCCCTTTTAAAATTGTACTATTTAGCATGTATTGTCTCTCCTCATTCTTCCTACCAAAATGTATCAAAATGTTTCTAATCTACATAAATTACCTGAATTCAGAAAATCAATGCAAATTGACCAGATGATACAAGATTAGTGGTAGGGGATTCGATTAGTTAGGGGAGTGGCCGTAGACGTGACTCCAGGATGGTATGCTGCCTCCCTGGTGCCAGGGTCAAGGATGTCACTGAGCGGCTGCAGGACACTCTGAGGAGGGATGGTCAACAACCAGAGGTCGTTGTCTATATCGGTACCAACGACATAGGCAGAAAAAGGGATGAGGTCCTGCAGACAGAATTTAGGGAGCTATGAGAGAGATTAAAAAGCAGGACCTCAAAGGTAATAATCTCCAGATTACTCCCGGTGAGCATGCTAGTGAGTACAGGAATAGGAGGATAGAACAGTTGAATTCGTGGCTGGAGAGATGGTGCAGGAGGAGAGGGCTTTAGATTCCTCAGGCATTGGGACCGTTTCTGGGGAAGGTGGGACCTGTACAAGCCAGACGGGTTACACCTCAACAGAGCCGGGACCAATATTTTCGCGGGGAGGTTTGTTAGTGCTGTTGGGGAGGGTTTAAACTAACTTGGCAGGGGGATGGGTTCCAGCATATAGGAGTAGAAAAGAGGAATAAGGTGCATAAAAGAGTGAGTGTGTTGGATAGTACTAGAGAAGAAAGTACGAGAGACGGTAGTAGTACCATATTAGATAGGAGCAGACTAAGAAAGACTACGAAAAATTCAAAAATGGGTTTAGAATGCATGTGCGTAAACACACGAAGTGTGGTGAATAAGGTTGGTGAGCTACAAGCACAATTAGCCGCGTGGCAATATGATGTTGTGGCAATAACGGAAACGTGGCTTAAAAACGGTGAGGACTGGGCACTTAATATTCAAGGGTACAAGGTGTTCAGAAAAGATAGGGAAGGAAAAAAGGGAGGTGGAGTGGCAGTGCCGATTAAGGAAGACATTGTAGTGTTGGAAAGGGAGGATGTTCTTGAGGGGACAAGGACAGAATCCATTTGGTTAGAGTTGAGGAGCAAAAAGGGTATGATCACACTATTGGGGGTATTCTGTAGGCCTCCAAATAGTGAGAGGGAGATAGAGGAGCAAATTTGAAGGAAATCGCAGAGATATGCAAGAGCTATACAGTGGTGATATTGGGGGACTTTAATTACCCAAATATCGATTGGGATAATGCTGGGGTAAAGAGAAAGAAGGGGGAGGAATTTCTGAAATGTGTTCAGGAGAATTTCCTTGACCAATATGTTCTTGGCCCAACCAGGAAGGAGGCATTGCTGGATCTGGTGCTGGGGAATGAGGTAGGCCAGGTCGACCAAATGTCTGTGGGAGAACACTTGGGTACGAATGATAATCATATCATAAGATTTAGATTAGCAATGGAGAGGAGCAAGGAACAATCTAGAGTGGAACTTCTAAACTGGAATAGCACTAACTTCAATGGGATGCGAAAGGATCTAGGCAGGGTAAAATGGAACCAAAGACTGACAGGAACAACTGTAACGGAGCAATGGGTGATATTTAAGGAGGAGATGTTCCAAGTACAGGCTAGGTACATTCCAACAAGAGGGAAGGGTAAGGGAACCAAAGCAAGGGCTCCTTGGATGACGAGGGAGATGGAGAAGTTGATGAAACAAAAAAAGAGGGTGTATGATGCATGTCAGGTCAATTCTTCAAGGGAGAACCAGACCAAATACAATAAGTTGAGAGGGGATGTGAAGATGAAAATAAGATTGGCAAAGAGAGAATATGAGAGTAGAATGGTGGTTAACATAAAAGGGAACCCAAAAATCTTCTACCGGCATGTAAGTAGTATGCGGGTAGTAAGGCGGGCTGGGGCTTATTCGAGACAAAGGTGGTGATATATGCTTAGAGGCGCAAGGCAAGGCTAGAATACTCAATGAGTACTTTGTATCGGTGTTTACTAAGGAGGTGGATGCTGACAAATATCGGTAGAAGTGGAAAAGGTAGAAGCAGTGGAAGGGGTGAAAATTGATAGACAGGATGTACTAGAAAGGCTGGGTATGATTAGAGTGGATAAGTTGCCTGGTCCAGATGGCTTGCTTCCCAGGTTGCTAAGGGAATTGGGGGAGGAGATAGCGGAAGGGCTTGCCATAATTTTCCAATCTTCCCTAGATGCGGGTGAGATGCTTGAGGATTGGAAAGTGGCAAATGTGACACCATTGTTCAAGAAAGGTTGCAAGGACAATCCTAGTAACTACAGGGCAGTCAGTTTAACATCAGTGGTTGGTAAAGTTTTAGAAACAATAATCTAGAAACAATAATCAAGGAAGAAATTAACGGGCATTTGGAGAGGTTTAAGTTAATTAAGGAGAGCCAACACAGGTTTGTAAAAGGGAGATCATGTTTGATTAATCTAATTGAATTTTTTGATGAAGTAACAGAGAGGATTGATGAAGGGAATGCAATCATTGTTGTCTACATGGATTTTCGGAAGGCGTTTGTCCAAGTACCACATAGAAGGCTGGTTAACAAAATTGAGGCTCATGGAATAGGTGGGTCAGTGGCAGCTTGGATAAGGAATTGGCTTAAGGACAGAAAACAGCAAGTTGTGGTAAATGGCTGTTTTTCAGACTGGAGGATGGTAGACAGCGGTGTTCCCCAATGGTCAGTGCTGGGGCCGCTTCTTTTTTTGATGCATATAAATGACCTGGATATTGGATTACAGAGTAGAATTTCTAAATTTGCTGATGGTGCCAAACTTGGGGGTGTGGCAAACAGTGATGAGGATATCAATCGACTGCAACAGGACATAGAAAGGCTTGCAGAATGGGCAGACAAATGGCAGATGGAATTTAATACAGAGAAGTGTGAGGTGATGCATTTTGGCAGAAGGAACAGAGAGGCAATATACACTTAATGGCACAGTTTTAAAGAGTGTGCAGGGACAGAGGGACCTGGGTGTTAATGTGCATAGGTCGTTGAAAGTGGTGGGACATATTGAGAGAGTGGTCAGCAAAGCATATGAGATCTTGGGCTTCATAAATAGAGGTATTGAGTACAAAAGTAGAGAAGTTATGCTGAACCTTTATAAAGTGCTGGTTAGGCCACAACTGGAGTGTTGCGTCCAGTTCTTGTCAGCACACTTTAGGAAGGATGTGAAAGCCCTTGAGCGAGTGCAGAGGAGATTTACCAGAATGGTTACGGGGATGGGGGTTCTTAGCTACAAGGATACGTTGGAGAAGCTGGATTTGTTTTTGTAGTGTATGTGCTTTAAGTCAGAACTACTTTTTACAGCTCCTGTATACTGTAGTACCGGCAGTAACCACACCGGTATATAAGCTGTGCGCATGCCTCTGTACCCCCGTCTAGAGATTACCCTTCTCCAGTAAAGACCTGACCTGTTATTTGTTTATGTACAGCATCCGTGTAATTATTTATCTACTGAACCACGGATCCAACAGTGGCGACGAGTGTCGATGCGAATCTACCTGCAACATAAAACAAAAAAAACAAAAAAATATATAGTCGAGTCCAGGAACACGGGCGTCGACTGCGAGCAACCGCCCAGCAGTCAGGCAGAGATCCAACTTTGCTGGGGAGGCTGTGGAGAGCCGGGTTTGGTTCCCCAGCCACAACGAGCAGTAAGAGACCGACGACAGGTCGAGAGCAGACCCTTCCCGAGCAGCGGCGGCTGGAGCCGACCGACGGCAGAGAGAGAGAGCCGAGCAGCGTCGACGGGGTAAGAAAAGGGTGAAGAGAGCAGGGCGCAGCCAGGGGTTGATCACCGAGCGGCGTCGAGGAAAAATACGGCAAACCGGAGAGAGAGAGGGTAAGAAACAGCCGGGTTCTAGACTGAGCGGCGTCGACAAATATCAAGGGAAGAACGCGCAGAGCACAGCCAGGGATCACGGGCTGATCAGGGTCCACGGGGCGAAGCAAGGGGAGACGCCATTGAGCCGCGGAGAAGCAGGGAGAGCGCGGGAGACGCCATTGGGCCGCGGAGAAGCAGGGAGAGCGCGGGAGGCGCCATTGAGCCACGGAGAAGAAGGAAGAGCGCGGGAGACGCCATTTTGTGCCAGCGGAGAAGAAGGGGAAGCGCGGGAGGCGCCATTGGTGATAGTTAACGCACAACCAAGGATGCCGAAGAGTGGCAGTATCTCTACGTTCGACAATGAAGTCGAAGATTGGGCGACATATGTGGAACGTATTGAGGTGTACTGCAGGGCGAATGAAGTGCCAGATGCTAATAAAGCACTGGTTCTGTTAAATTCCATGGGTGTAAAAACTTATGGGTTACTGCGAAATCTAATAACCCCAGAGAAGCCGGTAAACAAGAATTTTGAAAGCATAGTAGAAATCCTACAGGACCACTTAAACCCCACACCGCTGCTGATAGCAGAACGATTTAAGTTCCATAAAAGGAACCAACACAAAGACGAAAGCAATGCTGAGTACCTAACGGAACTGCGCAAGCTATCGAAATACTGCCAGTTTGGAGCGGTACTAGCAGACACGTGTGGTGATTATTCTTTATGTTTAGTAAGAAGTATTGTGATTGGTTGTTTGTTTCCTGCCTTGGGATATATGCTGTAATCTCATTGGTAGTTGATGTCATGTGATTTGTGGTGGCCATCTTAAATTCAGTTCTTTCCAGCCTTTAGTTGGGACTGGGTGTTGAAAGATGTGCTACAGGATTTTTAAGTTAATAAAGCCTAGATTAGAAAGGCAAATCTATTCTTTATTTCAACACGTTAAGGGACAAGTTTGTGTGTGGGCTACAAAGTGAAGGAACCCAGAAACGGCTTCTATCAGAAAAGGACCGTACGCTGGACAAAGCTTTCAGTGTGGCAATATCACATGAAGCAGCCGCAAGGGGCGCGGCAGAGATACAACGGAGACTGCAAGAATATGGCACCAACGAAATGACCTATGGAACAGGGAAGTGCTATCGCTGCGGCAGAACAACACATGACCAGAAAGATTGTTGGTTCAAGGACCAAGTGTGCAGACAGTGTGGGAAAGCAGGACACATAGCAAGAGTCTGCAGGTCTGGGAAGAAAACCAACAGTAAGAAATCGCCACAGGAGAAGTACAAAAAGGTACACCAGGTGATGGACAGTGGTTCAGACGAACAGAAAAGTGACACAGACTCCGGAAGCAAGGAGCTGGGTTGTCTGAAACTACATAATGTAACCGAAATGGAGGATCACCAGACTATCTGGGTTACACTCAAGATAGACGGAGTCCAAGTGGAAATGGAATTGGACACAGGGTCAGCTCTAACAGTCATAAATCAAAGAGACTACAAGCGGCTATTTTCACACATACCCTTGAAAGCTACAGAGATTGTCTTGAAGACGTATACGGGGCAAAAAGTCTACCCCAAAGGAAAAATAAGGGTGAAAGTGACACATAAAGGTCAGGAAATACCTAAAATGGATATATATGTATTGCCAAATGGAGGACCACCACTGCTAGGACGTGAATGGATCCGGAAGATACACTTAGATTGGCATTCCATACAGGCACTGAAGGTGGAGGCCAAAAAGGGTGACGACGTCACACCTGGACAACTGTCAAAAATGCTAACTGACGCAAAAGAAGTGTTCCAGGAGGGACTAGGAACACTAAAAGGAATAACAGCAACAATTAAAATAGAGGATAATGCAAGCCCAAAGTTTCTGAAGGCCAGACCAGTGCCTTATGCGATCAGACCAGCGGTTGAAGCAGAGCTGGAAGGGTTGGAACGTTCAGGAGTACTGTCCAAATTGGACTGGAGCGAGTGGGCTACACCCATCATTCCTTTAATGAAGAGGTCGTTGAGTAATACGCCTGGGGAACCAAAGAAGGTCCGCATCTGTGGGGATTTTAAGGTGACAGTGAAACCAGTCCTTCACACGGTGCAATATCCGCTTCCACGAATTGAGGATATTTTCGCCTCGCTATCTGGTGGTAAACGCTTAACCAAAATTGATCTAGCCCAGGCGTACTTGCAAATGGAGGTAGAAGAAGCTTCGAAACATTACCTTACGATCAACACCCATAAAGGTCTCTATCAATACAACCGGCTGGTGTTTGGAGTAGCCTCGGCTCCGGCTATCTGGCAAAGGGCGATGGATCAGATCCTGCAAGGGATTCCAGGGACCCAGTGTTATTTGGACGACATCTTGGTCACGGGCGAAAATGACGGTGATCACCTCGCTAACTTGGAGAAGGTGCTCGCCAGATTAAAGGAATATGGGCTACGAGCTAATCGCCACAAGTGCGAGTTTTTCCAGAAACAGATCTCGTATTGCGGCCACGTCATCGATGAAGAGGGGTTACATAAGTCCCCTGACAAGATTGAGGCAGTAGTCAAGGCTCCAGCACCGGAAAATGTGTCACAACTGAGGTCGTTCCTCGGGCTGGTAAACGATTACCACAAGTTCTTACCAAATTTGTCTACGGTATTACACCCGCTGAACACCCTACTGCAAACAGGGGTACCATGGAAGTGGGATGACGAACGTAGACGAGCTTTCCAGAAGTGTAAAGAATTGATCACATCAAAAGAGGTGTTGGCCCATTTCAACCCAGCACTACCAATTCGTTTGGCATGTGATGCATCACCCTACGGCATTGGAGCGGTGCTGTCGCACAAATTCCCAGACGGGTTGGAGAGGCCAGTAGCCTTTGCGTCTCGGTCACTAACCTCAGCCGAGCGCAACTACGCCCAGATTGACAGGGAGGCCCTCAGCCTAGTATGGGGAGTAAAAAAATTCAACCACTATCTGCATGGACAGAAGTTCACCTTGCTGACTGACCACCAACCACTTGTCTCCATCTTTAATCCTAAGAAGGGCGTGCCAGTAATGACTGCACAGCAGTTACAAAGATGGTCCCTGTTTCTAGGGGCGAATCAATATGAAATAGAATATAAAGGCATGAGACAGCATGGGAACGCTGATGGGCTATCGCGCCTGCCACTGCCTACTGTGGAGGAAGCACCAGCAGTGGACCCTATCGAGATATTTTATTCGTCGATAATTGAACGATTGCCAGTAACAAACGCGGATATAGAGAAGGAGACCCGCAATGATCCGACGCTGTCACGGGTATATGAATTAACGGTGAGGGGATGGCCAACACATGGCGACTCACTGTTGCCAGCATTCTCATCCAGAAGAGAACAGCTGTCAGAATGCCAGGGGACAGTGATGTGTGGATCCAGAGTGATGATTCCACCCAAGTTAAGGGAGAGAGTGCTAAATGAGCTACATGAAGGTCATCTGGGGGGAGTGAAAATGAAAGCCTAGCTAGGGCTTATATGTGGTGGCCGGGAATCGATCAACAAATCGAAGACCTAACTAAGAGCTGCTTAGGATGCCAGAAGGTCCAAAATGCACCACCACATGCCCCTCTACACCCATGGGAGTGGCCCTCCTCTCCATGGCAACGGGTGCACATTGATTTCGCTGGTCCATTCATGGACTCAATGTTCTTAATAGCAGTGGATGCTCATTCAAAGTGGCCTGAGGTGATAAAGATGTCTTCAACCACTACGGAGAAAACGATTGCAGTCCTACGGACCATATTTGCCAGAAACGGTTTGCCAGAGCAGATCTGCTCTGATAATGGACCACAGTTTGTGTCCGACGAGTTCCAAAAATTCATGAAAAGGAATGGGGTAAGGCATTACACATCCGCCCGTATCATCCAGCCACCAATGGATTGGCTGAGAGGTTCGTACAAACCTTTAAGAAGGCGATAAAGGCCATGTGCGACGAGGAAATTCCACTGCAGCATAAGATGGACAATTTCTTATTAGCCTACCGAAACGCAACACATGCAGTTACCAACCAGACCCCGGCCATGATGTTCTTTAACCGAAGGTTGAGATCTCGTCTGGACTTGCTCAGACCAAATGTGCGAAGAAATGTTGAGGACAAACAATTCCAGCACATCAGCGAGAAGCCGACAAGGAGCTTCAATGTAGGGCAACCAGTCTTGGCTCGGGACTATCAAACAGAGAAGTGGCAACCCGGAACGATATGTACAAGGCAGGGGCCATTAATGTACACAGTAGATGTCGGGGAGAACATTGTGAGACGCCACGTCGATCAGATCTTAGCATCACAGGAATGCGTCAACCCTATGTCTCGAGTACCTGGGGATGAACCCGACATACCGATAGCATCTACTTCAGACCCAGTAGCAGTGGAACCCGATGAACTACCCGATGAAAGGGGGTCAGAATCGCCTCTGCACCGAGAACAAGAACCTCCGGAAAGGCGCTTTCCCGAAAGGGCCAGGAAGCCGCCCCAAAGACAGAATCTATAAATGGACTTTTGTTATTGAATGTACATGTAAAAATGTAATTGTTATTTGAATATTAAGGGGGTATTATTAATCTAAAAAGGGAGGAATTGTAGTGTGTGTGCTTTAAGTCAGAACTACTTTTTACAGCTCCTGTATACTGTAGTACCGGCAGTAACCACACCGGTATATAAGCTGTGCGCATGCCTCTGTACCCCAGTCTAGAGATTACCCTTCTCCAGTAAAGACCTGTTATTTGTTTATGTACAGCATCCGTGTAATTATTTATCCACTGAACCATGGATCCAACAGTTTTCATTAGAGCAAAGAAGGTTGAGGGGTGATTTGATAGAGGTGTACAAGATTATGACGGGTTTGGATAGGCTAGATGGGGAAAGGCTGTTCCCACTAGTTGATGGTACAAGGACTAGGGGACACAGATTTAAGGTTTTGGGCAAGAGATACAGGGGCGACGTGAGGAAAAACTTTTTTACACAGCGAGTGGCGAGGACCTGGAATTCACTGCCGACAGAAGCGGTGGAAACGGAGACACTTGATGTTTTCAAGGGGAGACTGGATAGGCACTGAAGGGAAATAAACTTGCAGGGCTACGGGGATAGAGCGGGACAATGGGACTGACTGGATTGCTCTACAGAGAGCCAGCACGGACTCGATGGGCCGAATGGCCTGCTTCTGTGCCGTTTTGACTCTATAATTAAGAGTTGGGAAGGAAGTCAATTCTGATGAAACAGCCAAGGAGCTGCAGAAAGACCCAGACAAGATTTGTAAGTAGGCAGAATTATCTTAGATTAAATTCAACATAGATAAGTAAATAGTGCTACAGACTGGAAGAAAAAAATGAGAGACTTACTGAAAAAAATAAGTCAGTTTGTTAAGGGAAGAAGGTGAAAGAGATCTGGAAGAGATAATAGACATATTGCACTCCTCAGCACACAGACACTTGGACAGAAACATCCATTGCCCGTATCCTAAGTCGCACCAAGTCCCATTCACCCATCACCCCTGTGCTCGCTGACCTTTTTTGGACTACAATAAAAGTGATAAAATGTTGAGTGTACCAGTAGCTTAAGTTATGACCTGTCCATGTGCCAGTGCACCGTTAGTTCTTATCTATCATGAGCTGTATATTCAGGGACAGTTTTCAGTTATCAGTTTTTCTGAGACTGTCTCAGCTTTTGTGAAGCTGTTGGTCAACTTTTGCTAATTTACTTGGTTGAGATGAATGATTGTATGAAGTACTTCGAGGTGTTTCTGATGCATATGATAAGGTGCTATATGAATGCAGTTTTTAAAAAAAAACTTCTTATAACTTAGCACAAATTAATATAAATCACCAGCCTTCCTGAGAACTGCAAGATGTGAACATCAGCAATGTAATGTTGCAGTAGCGGAGCTTCTTTGAGGTTGAACATAAGTGGCAGAGTAGATGGAGCTTTACCCTACATTGACTGAAAGTTGTATTTGATGCTGACATTGGGTGAAAAATGTGGGAAAATCTTATTTTTCTCTTCACAAATAATTGTCATTGTGATTATTGCAAAAACTTACTTCAAAAGCCACATTTCACAATCTTAAAAGGGCTTCTCACCAGCAATGATAAAACCTATTAATATATATTTTAAATTTGAAATTCTGTCTGTGGAAATTCATACAATGGCCTCTAAAGTATCAGTAGTATGCGATACTGACAAGATCCTGCAAATCCATTGGCAGGATAGGTGCCCCAACATCAGTGTTCTCACTCAGGCCAACATCCCCAGCATCGAAGCTTTGACCACGCTCGATCGGCTCCGATGGACAGGTCACGTTGTCCGCATGCCCGATACTAGACTCCCAAAACAAGCGCTCTACTCGGAGCTCCGACACGGCAAGAGAGCCCCAGGTGGGCAGAGGAAACGCTTCAAGGACACCCTCAAAGCCTCCTTGAAAAAGTGCAACATCCCCACCGACACCTGGGAATCCCTGGCCCAAGACCGCACAAAGTGGAGGAGAAGCATCTGGGAAGGCGCCGAACACCTTGAGTCTGTTCGCTGGGAGCAAGCGGTAACCAAGCGCAAGGAGCGCATGTCAACCCAAGCACCCCACCCACCCGCCCCTTCAACCACCGTCTGCCCCACCTGTGACAGAGACTGTAGGTCCCGCATTGGACTCATCAGTCACCTGAGAACTCATTTTTAACGTGGAAGCAAGTCATTCTCAGTTCTGAGGGACTGCCTAAGAAGAAGATACTGATAAGACTATACCATATGTTTCTAGTAAGCTTAATGTTTTTCAGCTTGACAGTCACTTACTACCTAATTCTGTCTATTAATCAAGTTAATATTGTACCAGTTCTCCAAGCATTTCTTCTGAATTCTCTAATATATTTGATATAATTTGCCTCACTTTTAAGCTTCATTGCAAACTCCTGTTTCTCCTTTAAGAAGCACTTAACTACTTTACTTTGTATTTCATCTGCTCCCAACTTATCAACTCAAGACTTTGTAGAAACTACCTTATCTCCAAGACTGCACTTTGTGTGAAGGTTTTTGATTCTAATCTCATGACAAGTCCTCTGTATTCATTCTCAGTTCACCTTAAGGAGCGTTTATGCATCTGGCACATGATCTAAGCAGATGTTCTTAACCTTTCCCTTTCTACATTACTCGTCACGAGATCACAAGGTAAATAGGGATGAGGAAAGGCCATTCAGCCCATCCATTTAGGAAAAATATAATCTTCCTTCCCCTAATTTTAACATCTAACTACCATTCCAAATGTTTATCACTCTTTGCATGAAGAAAACTTGCTCTAGATTCACCTATTCTATACTCTTGTACGTTATAAGATGATGCGTTCTAGATATTGTCCTAGAACTTCTCTCCCAACGTCATAGTGTATGAGACCTTTCATCTTTGTCACTGGAGTTCACATGGCTGTCAATTGTCTTAAAGCAGCTACCTCTTGAAATGAATTGCATAATTTTCTGCTATTGTGTAATCTATTGCATACTATCAGTTTAAATTTCTTTCCTGGGTTTACAATATTCACACTTTACCCGTGATTGACAAGATTACTGAATTGCAGTATATAGCAAATAGAATTGGATTTAGGTGGGAGAATTAAGCATAACTGGTATTCACTGGAAAACATACAGAAGGCAACAGCTGATGTAAGGTTTTTCATTTTTTTATGTCCCATATAATGAAAATGTTTGGCAAAAATGGGACTTTCTTTTATTCCTCTGCTAGTAGCTAGGAATACTGAAATATCACCGTACTAGTTATCAAATTTATAATATAGTAAATAGAATGTTACGAGTAAGATGGGTTTGCGCCAATCTATCTTTGGTGTTCAGCAAAACTGCCTCATGCAGATAAAAATGTTTCTTGCGCACTAAAAGTTATACAGTAACTGGGTTCTGACAGCGGTTGTTTCTTTTTGCACAAACATTGCATGATGACCCTAATTAACAGTGTGATGTAATCGCATTTGTGATTTAACGATGCATTCATTTTCTTTTCCATAGTGAAATCAGCCGGTTGGAACTTGGTTTGATCGTTGAGGTCTGGAACAAAGGGCTAATCTGGGATACAATGGTGGGCAATGTGTGGATACCACTGAAGTGCATTCGGCAATCTGATGAGGTAAGGAGGCGTGAAAATGATTCAAAATGCCTTTTAGCAAGCATTTTGCAGAAATACTTTTGAAAAAAGGTTCTTTCTACAAACTCATGCTGTAGTCTTCTGAACCTGTGTATAATGTATCTTTTAGTGGCTTTTCTTGGTAACTTCTTAATACCTCTATTAAATGTAACTCTGTACCCTATTTTCATTTTTATAGCGTTTGAGCGTGGTGTTGATTGTTTCCTAGATTTATGACGTGCAACCCATGACCAGGATATGTTTCATTTAACACATATTCCCTCTTTTTGTTACTTGCTCCCATACTAATTGTTTTAACGTAGCCACATTGAATTGCATCTGGTACCTGTTAGGCCTGAAAGATGTAAACCTTTCTGAATCGAGTTGTAATTTTCCACCCTCATTGTTTTGTTTCTGTTTTGTATCATCTACAGATTTGGAGATTTTTCTGCTGTACCTTTGTCCAAGTCAATAATCCATATAATTAAAAGGTTTGCATGTAGTCGGTAATGCATTAATATTGTATGTGGTGCATTAAATCTGTCCATAGTAGAAAAATAAATCCTACTTCTCTCATTGGCTGGAATAGTAATTTAAGCATCACCAATCTTGATCTCGCAGAAATACAACTCCCTTTTGGTAAAACTGCAAGTTCAATGAATTGCCTCAGTGAATTGATTGTATTTCAAGCTGGATTTAGTCTTCATTTTTATTTTTGGCCCAGCTAACTATTCACAGGAAACTTTGGTTTATCTGGAGGTTAACTGTCCGGAATGCTTGATCCACCGGCAAAATTCAGGAGTCGGTTCAGTAAGTTTTTTTTTCTTTTCGTTGCTTTTTTTTCACCAGTCAGGCTCTGCAAGGTCTAGCTAAAGCTGTTGCTTAGCTACAGAGACGTTTGCAAGCTAACGGCTGACTGTTTAGAAGCTGTAGGGTTCGTTGCTAGATACGGAGCAAAAGCTCCGTATGTTTTAACATTACCGCTGGTTTGTCCAGCAGTTTTGATGGGACGGCAACAGCTCGGTCCTGTCGGTGCCGGACATCACAAAGTTTCCTGTAGCTGTATAAAGAATATCTATAGTGTAACCAGTAGGCATTGCTCATGGGTAACCCAGGACATTGATAACCATTTCTGATGCTCACCGTGGTTCCACTGCAGCCTTAGACGGAGTTTAATGTAACAGTAAATTTACTGAAGTAAAATATTACATGACTGATGCAAACTAAAAATATCACATACTTTACTGATCTGATAGGATACAGGTATCACACATAAAATGTTTGTAATACTTCATATCCACCACTGAACAAAACTTTGCTCTTCTACATCCCATGGTGGATTAACTTCTGATCCACCATCCTCCAGAAACTTAAGCTCCCCCAAAATTCTGCTGCCTGTACCGTATCCAGCACCAAGTCCTGCTCACCTATCATCCCTGTCTTCACTGACCTACATTGGCATCCAGTCCCCCAGTGCCTCAAATTTAAAATTCTTCTTTTAAAAAATGTTTTCATTCTCGCGATGTGGTCATCGCTGGCAAGGGCGGCATTTATTGTCTGTCCCTAATTGCCCTGAGAAGCTGGTCATGGGCCGCCTTCTGCACTCCCTGTGGTGAAGATATGGGGGTACAGTAGCATATTGGTTATGTTACTGGACTAGTAATCTAGAGACCTGGACTAATGATCTGGAGACACGAGTTCAGATCCCACCACGGCAGTTGGGGAATTTAAATTTAATTAAATAAATCTGGAATAAAAAACTAGTATCTGTTTGAAACTACCAGATTGTCGCAAAAACCTGTCTGGTTCACTAATGCCCTTACCCGGACTGGCCTATATGTGATTCCAGACCCACAGCACTTTGGTTGACTTTTAATTGCCCTCTGAAATGGCCTAGTGAACCAAGAAGGCGGCTCACCATCACCTTCTCAAGGTACCACCTAGTAGACTCTTGACTAAGGTCAGAACATATGGAGTCAGGACAGGTAGCAGAATGGATAGCAAGCTGGCTTCAAAACAGAAAACAGAGTGTTAAGGGTAGTTATTCAGGCTGACAAAAGGTAGGAAGTGGTGTGCTGGAACTACTGTTGTTCACAATTTATATTAATGACTAGCTGAAGTGCCCGGCGGTGCCGAGGCTTTTTCGAGGGCATGTTGTTGTTGGAAGAGAGAGAGAGAGCACGACTGGGGGGGAAGAGAGAGAGCGACTGGGGGGAAGAGAGAGAGAGCGCGGGTGGGGGGGAAGAGAGGGCGGGGGGGGAAGAGAGGGCGGGGGCGGAAGAGAGGGCGGGGGGGAGGGAAGAGAGGGCGGGGGGGAGGGAAGAGAGGGCGGGGGGGAGGGAGGGGGCGGGGGGGAAGGGAGGGGGGGCGGGGGGGGAGAGGGCGGGGGGAGGAGGGGCAGGGGGGAGCTGGGGAGGGGGGGAAGGGAGGGCGGGGGAGGGGGGTGGCGGGGGAAGGGAGGGCGGGGGAGGGGGGTGGCGGGGGAAGGGAGGGTGGGGGAGGGGGGGCGGGGGAAGGGAGGGTGGGGGAGGGGGGGCGGGGGAAGGGGGGGAGGGAGGAAGGGAGGGCTTGAGGCTGAGAGAAGGCCACGCCCGGTTGCCGGGGTAACCCTGCCGCGCCGCCCCGCACTCTCGAGAGCCCCGCTCTCGAAGCCCCAGCCGCCCCGCCCCGCTCTCCGAGCCCGCCCCGCACTCCCGAGAGCCCCACTCTCCAAGCCCCAGCCGCCCCGCACTCCCGTTGCCGGGGTAACCCTTCCTGCTCACCAAGGCCAAGATCCGCACTCTCGAGAGCCCCGCCCCCCCCGCCCGAGCCGAGCGCGGAACAGAGTCTCACCTGCTCCTGCTGCGCGCGCACCCTGACCCTCGTGGCTGACGCCGTTGCCCCGGGTAACGTGACACCAGGGGGGTGCGTGAGGAGCTTAGCAGCAGCCCAATTACCTAGCTCGGGCCTGGCTGGGCAAGAAAGGCCCAGGCTTTCAGGCCTAAGAAAAAAATGGGGAAAGGTAGGAAAAAGAATCTTCAGGTTAGATAAAATATTTACAAATGAGTGATTTATTTAAAAACAATTTAATAAATTCAATTTTATTTTGCTGGAAATGTATATTTGAAAAGAAAGACGCAGAAAGCAGGAAAGAGAACGGAAGCAAGATGGCGGCGACTCACCTCGGTTCAGAACGATAAGGCCCGCCCACACACGCACCGATTGGTCGACCGTCAGGTCACCAAAGCGTAGGATTGGTCAATCGTCCCGTCACTCGACCGTAGGAGGGCCCGGCCGCACGCGGCAGCAAGCCGCCGTACGATTGGTCGACCTCGAGGTCACTCTGTCGCTAATGAGCGGATAATGAGATGCTAATGAGCGGAACGTTGAAGGTTTTTGGGATACCGCGGGCGCGATTTTAGACCGGCCGAAACGTAAATACGCTTAAAACCGTCTCGGAAGCGTAAGCTTTCTTTGGAGGTAACGTGCGCGTAGGTACGCCCTGTAACTTTCGAGCGCATAGCCCGACAGACGCACAGGCGATGACAGACAGAATGACAGACAGAATGACAGAATGACAGACAGAAGTACCGATTTATATATATAGATATAGATTAGGACTCGGGAATCAGAAGTACAATTTCAGAATTTATGGATGACACCAAATTGGAAGGTGTAGTTAATACAAAGGAAGGATGCAACAAAATACAGGAAAACATCAATAAACTTGGGGTACAGATGCACAAATCACTAAAAGTAACAACACAGGTTAATAAGGTCATCGACCTGAAATGTTAACTCTGTTTCTCTCGCCACAGATGCTGCCCGACGTGCTGAGTATTTCCAGCATTTTCTGTTTTTATTTCAGATTTCCAGCATCAGCAGTATTTTGCTTTTTTTTACCAGGCACTGGGGTTCATTTCTAGAAGGATAGAATTGAAAAACAGAGAAGTTTTGTTAAACTTATATCGAACCTTAGATAGACCACACTTGGAGTACTGTGTACAGTTCTGGTCTCCATATGATAAAAAGGATAGAGACATTGGAGAAGGTGTGAAAAAGATTCACGAGGATGATACCAGAAAAGGCTGGGACTCTTGAGGCTGAGGGGTGACCTGATTGAGGTCTTTTAAGACAATTAAAGGGTTTGATAAGGTAGATGTAGAGAAAGTGTTTCCATTTGTGGGGGTCTAAAACTAGAGGTTATAAATATGAGACAGTCACAAATAAATCCAATAGGGAATTCAGGAGAAACTCCTTTACCCAAAGAGTGGAATGCACTACCACAAGGTGGCAAATAGCATAGATGCATTTAAGGGGAAGCTCGATAAGCACATGAGGGAGAAAGGAATAGGGGATATGCTGATAGGGTGAGATGAAGTAGGGTGGTTGGAGGCTCATGTGGAGCCTGTTTCTGTGTTGTACACTTGATGTAACACAGGAGAGGGATCTGGGGAATTTATTTAGAAGCACCCTTAAATCATCAGCACAATGTGCTGCTGTGGTGAAAAAGACGAGCAGGATGTTTAGATGTATAGCTTAAACTAACAGGTGTGTCAATTGATGAGTCATGGGTAACCTCCGTTTCCTGGAGTGTGCTTGATTGCCTTTGGGAGTTAGCATTACTAGTGATCAGGGAGGGTGGTGCTGTCTAATGAAAAGTCTTTCCTCACCCTTTTTTAATTATCTTATGTAACAAAAATATTTGCCAACAACAGTTTGTGTAAAGTTGTGTTAAATAAATGGTGACAAAGTTGTACAGGAAACTTTGGTTTATCCGGAGGTTGTACGTCCGGAATACTCGATCTAACGGCAAAATTCAGGAGCCGTTTTCTATAAGTTTTTTTAGTTCTCATTCTATTTTTTTTCCCAGTCAGGCACTGCAAGGTCTGTAGCTATAGCAACAGCTTCAGCTAGAGACATTTGCAGCTGCAGCCGACTGTTTAGAAGCTGTTGCTAAGCAACAGTGTTTGTTGTCAGATACGGAGATGAAAACCTCCGTATGCTTCAACATTAACTTTGTATGTCCGGCAGTTTTGATAGATCAGCAACACGCCGGTCCCATTGGTGCCGGATATCACAAAGTTTCCTGTATCTCAAAAGACCTTTTTCTTAAATCAAGTCATGCAAAAATAATCTGATTATTGAGGTAACCATTCAGCATTTTCAATAACTTGTGTTGTTTGATTCACACGACAATGGCGAGTGTGATGGATTCTCGGACACATTCAGTTTTAATTCATAAGACTGCAATTTTTATAGGAATGGCCTAGGCATTAGTAAGTTTAAGGTGGAAGCCACAGCAGATGTAGAAACATTGATATTTACGGGACAGAAAGAGGCCATTTTGCCATTATGTCTGCCAGTCCTTTGTTAAAGCAATCCAACACTAATCCCATTGTCCCATTATCTCCCCATTGCCCAGTACCTTCCTCTGCTTCAAGTAATTATCCAATTTCCCCTTAAAAGATAGATTGGTCTCTGCCTCAACCACTCTCCATGCATCAACAACCCATTGCATAAAGACATTTCACTTCACCCTTCTCATTTTTTTAGTGACTATTTTAAATTGGTGATCACTTGTAATTGACTCCCCAACCAGAGGAAATTGTCTTTCCTTATTCAGCCTATAAACACTGTTTATAAATGTAAAAACCTCTATTAAATCTCCTCTTAACCAATTTTGCTCCAATGGAAACAGTTTCAGTTTCAGTATCTCAAGTCTGTTCTCAGAACTACAGTTTTCCATCCCTGGCATCTCGCTGAACTTTACCTTTTTCCATTACAGCATTCTTATTTTTGACTTTTTTACATTGACTCACTATTACGTTGTCCCTATTTCCCAATTGTTGTTCTATTCACATCAGTTATTTGCTCAGCTTCATTTCCCAGAATTGTGACAGTTTAGATTTTATTTGACTTAGCTTGAGAAAAGCATAATAAACATTTCTGTCCAGAAACATTGCATATTAATTACAAACTTAGGCCCTGTTAACTGCATTGCTAAGAAGAAGGGATTCATTTCTGAAGAAAGATTTCCATTTATATGGCACCTTTCACACCTTCAGGATGCCCCAAATCACTTAACAGTCAATGAAGTACTATTGCATTGTAGCCTCTGTTGTTATCTAGGTAAAAAAGGAAGCAACCTAGCAATAACAACAGACAAGGCTGGAAAAACTCAGCAGGCCAGGCAACATCTGTGGAGAGAGAAACAGAGTCAACGTTTCGGGTCGAAACCCTTCTACAGAAGTTCTGTAGAAGGGTTTCGACCTGAAACATTGACTCTGTTTCTCTCTCCATGGATGTTGCCTGGCCTGCTGAGTTTTTCCAGCATTGTCTGTTGTTATTTCGGATTTTCAGCATTCCACAGTATTTTGCTATCGTATTAGCAACCTAGCAAACTGTCAAGGATCCGAATCTAATTAAGTCAAATCTACTAAGGTTCAGTGCTGATTGAAATTGTTTAGACTTGTTGAATTCCCTTTTGTCTCTGCTCTACCATTGCAGGAAGTAATTCAAAGTGGGTAAGTTTTGATTAATTGCAAGGAATACCTTTTATTTTAATCTTCCTTCATGCAAGTTTGAATATCAAATCAAAATGAGACTTATTACCAGGCTAGTGTCCTATATTCTTCAGATTCTTACGTTGCTGTGCTGCAATAAGAGTTGAGCGTTTATAGGGGCTTCATGAGGTTAATTTCTCATGTGAAGTTTTTAATGAAGGACTTGTGTTCAGGAGCTACTGAATACAACAGTGAAGACTCTGAACCCTCTTGTAAAATAGTTGTTGCTAAGTAATAAAGTCATAACGGCACAGAAGGAGGCCATTCGGCCCATTGAGTCCGTGCTGGCAAATTTTGCACATCACTAAATTAAATAGCCTCACAAAAGTGCATAATGAAGGAAATATCATCCACAAACATTGGCAAATTCTGTTCAACTATACATGCAAAGCAACAATCATCCACAGCGTTTTAAACACTTCTGGTGTCTGGTATCTTTGAAACCATACAAAATTATACATTAGCAAAACAGCCACTTGCAATATCTAGCACGAAACAGCTCTATTAAATTTACATTAACTTTCAGTATTTAGTTCACATCTGTAATGGGCCATAATTTGTTGTAGGAGCAAATCTAATGGCGTCTGCCGTTAGTTAGACTTGCCCTTGCACTTTTATGTTTTTACACTTTGTGTGGCAAGTTGCTGAACGGTGCGAGCTGATAACATCGCAGCGAGGGAAACTGGGCGTCTGGGACCTGCGTGAACAGGGCAACCAGTCAAATTGAAGGATTATGAAATTAACCGCGCAAGGACTGAGAAGCAAGTTTAAATTAGAGTGGGTGAATTCAATGCCAAATCAGGAACAGAAAGAGAAATAAAGAGAGGGAAAGATAAATTGGATTGAGAGAGAAAAAAAGAGACCGAAAGGAAAAGTAAATTTCTTTTTACATTTTCGAAATCTCCCAACAATTGAAACCTGAAGGAATGAGACTCCACACTTGTAATAGTTAATTTTCAGTGCCAGAGAGGTTGACTGGCAGTAATTAACACTTATCATATCGGTAAAAGGGTACTTAGACTGAAATGGACAAGACATAACTTTCTATGGCGTGTTTAATTCGTATCTACCGTGCAAATACAGCAACTTCACGCCGTTCAGTGCATTTCAATGGTGAGGCAAACAGCGAGATGCTGTTTTCGTGAAGCTAACGGCGGAACGGCACATCTCGGACAGCAAAGTTTGGATTTCCGCGTTTAACCTCGTTCAACCTAGCCTAATGTTGCTGTAGCAATTGCGCATAAATATAGCCTCAGCATTATTTTGATAGCAAATTATAGACTAATGTGTTTGGTTTTGTTTTGCTAATTAATTCTTGCTCTTGTATAATTTTACTTATAACAAACTAGATTCCTGTAGTTGCTTTTCTTCCCGCTCCAGCACCATTACCTCTGGAGTACCCCAATTATCTATCCATGGCCCCTCCTATTTCTCATCTACATGCTGCCCCTTGGCGACATTATCCGAAAACACAGGTTCCAAATGTACGCCAATGTCACTCAGTTCTACCTCACCGCCACCTCTCGCAACCCCTCCACTGTCTCTGATTTGTCACGCTGCTTGTCCAACATCCAGTATTGCACGAGCCGAAATTTCTTCCAATTAACTATTGGGAAGACTGAAACCATTGTCTTTGGTCCCCGCCACAAAATCTATTCCCTAGCCACCAACTCCATCACACTCCCTGGCTACTGTCTGAGGCTGAAACAGACTTTTTGCAACCTTGGTGCCCTATTTGACCCTGAGCTGAGCTTCCGATCCTATATCCTCTCTATCACCCAGACTATCTACTTCCACCTCCGTAACATCACCTGTCTTTGCCTCTATCTCAGCTCATCTGTTGCTGAAACCCTCATCCATGCCTTTGTTACATCGAGACTCAACTATTCCAATGCACTCCTGGCCGGCTTCCATCTTGCACCCTCCGTAAACTTTAGCTCATCCAATACTCTGCTGCCCGTATCCTAATCGCACCAAGTCCTGTTCACCCATCATCCTTCTGCTCGCTGACCTACATTGGCTTCCTGTCCGGCAACGCTTCAATTTTAAAATTCTCAACCTTGTTTTCAAGTCCCTCCATGGTCTCATCTCTCCCTACCTCTGTAACCCACCCACCCCTACACTCCAAGATCTCTGCACTCCTCCAATCCTGGCCTCTTCTGCATCCCCAATTTTCTTCGCTGCACCATAGGTTGTTGTGCCTTCAGGCCCTAAACCTCTCTACCTCTCTCTCCTTTAAGACATTCCTTAAATCCTACCTCCTGTCCTAATATCTCCTTGTGTGGCTCTGTCAAATTTTTGTTTTATAATGCTCATGTGAAGCTCTTTGGGATGTTTTACTATGTTAAAGATGCTATATAATAACAAGTTGTTATGATTAATTCGTAGTTCTTAGCTTGAGCTATGTGGTCTTTCACTGAGGTATTTCTCAACCTATTCAGAGAGTTCTGGATCTGTCAGTGACCCAGACTAAAGCCAAAAGCAATCCTATAACAGTAGACATATTAACACTTGATATTATTTCTGGTGCATACCCCAATGGTAGAAGGTTTATGGTTCACCCATTGGCATGCTATCTCATGTGCTTCAAGCACAAGACCAAGTTCCCGTTCATAGGAAGCACAAGCCTGCCCATGGAAGCTGACTTTTCTATTGTTCTCAGCAAAGTTGCATTCCATGTTCCCTTTGGCTTCTCTCATCCCTTTTCTTGCATCTGTTTCTTTACTCTTTAAATTGATCTAATTTGTCTATTTTTCCATCCTTACGCTCTCCTAAGATGGAATGCAAAACTGACTGGTCCCATGCTATTGAGGCAAGTCAGTTTGAACAATGGGTAAGACTGGATTCTAGCATTGTAGTATTATTTTAAAGTGCACCAAGACCTTATATCACCATTTGTTTACTGTGTATCTTTTTGAAAAAGGCTCTGTTACTTGGGATATTCTCCGCAATATTTCATCCCCTGATCATTTTTGCTTCTCGTTACTTTTTCTCACCTTTTTTTTAACCTGTTTTTTGCTCTTTACAATTTATCCAGTGTTCTTACTTTTTCTGTCCTAATTTTTTCCTCATTTAAGTGGTCCCATTCAAGTTAGGCAAGTCAGTTTTAGCAATAGATAAACCTGGAACTGAAACTTTTAGTCCTCAGATTGAAAGTCAACCACACTCGGCTGCTTGAGGTGCTGTGGCAGACTTCCTTACATTTTTACTAAAAACAGTGAAACTCTTATTTGTCTCTCCAAGAATGCACATGCAATAAATTAAATAGAGTTAAAGGTGGTTACTTCCTCAAACTTGTGCTTGGACTGAATTGTTTATTGTTGATATGCAGATGGCATTAAATATACTTTGGAATATTAAAGCAGAAAAAAATAGTTTTCTGTGGATTACAGAAAGCAGACATTGTATTGGATTTCCCAGTTGCCAGCAACCAGAAGCAGTTCTGCCACCAATATTTTGGTAGCGATCAACTTAATGACAGAAGAGAAAAATGCCACCACCAAACTTCCGTCATGCCATCTCTTGAGTACCAACAGCAGGAAGTGACTGGTCATTCTCAAAAGGGGCGGGTCAGTTAGATTACTAATCCATTTCTGGAGTCATACCTGATAAGAAAGCGAGACCGCTGTGGTTGTCGGAGTCGGTCATCGCAGCCCCAGGGCATCACTGCAACAATTCCTCAGGGAGCTGTCCTTAGCTCAACCATCTTCAGCTGCTTCATCAATGACCTTCCTTCCATCATAAGGTCAAGAGTGGGGCTATTCGTTGACTTGTTCACGCTATTCAGCTCCATTCACACCTCCTCCAATAATGAATCAGCCCATGCCAGCCTACAGCAGGATCTGGATAACACCTGGGCATGGTGTGACAAGTAGCAGATAACATTTATGCCACACAAGTGTCAAGTAATAACCATTTTGAATAGGAGAAAGCCCAGCCATCTCCTCTTGACCTTCAGTGACACCACCATTACAGTTCCCACACTATCAACATCTTCGGAGACACCATGGATCAGAAGCTTTATTAGACCAGCCAATTCAACACAGTAGGTTGGGTACTCTGCAACAAATGGCTTACCTCCTCAAGTCTCAGTGCCTTTTCATATCTACATGGCTCAGATCAGGAGTGTGATGGAATACTCACCACTCGCCTGGATGGGCACAACCACAACAACAACAACAGACCAGCAATTCGAGCGAATTAGCGGAAACTGTACGCCTGTGTTAGTACCAATGGCAGAAACATCACTGCTTCCCAGCAGTGGTAATTCTTGCCAACTTACTGCACTTTTGCAGTGCAGTTATCTAAAACATCTGAAAACCTGGCTGACTCTATTCAGCTGACTTTTTTGTATGGCAGATTGGGGGCTGGAATTTAGAAAATATCTATTCTTACACAATTTTAGCATCCTGACCCTTCTATTAAATGGTTTTTTAAATATGGGGAAGAAATTCCTCGGCCCTTCTAATGCACCCCTGCAGTAACTCTGGTAGAGGGGCCAGAAAATAGGTTGGGACCCAGATTCTCTGGGTGGTGCTCAGTTTTATTGGTAATCAGTGTGTCCCACTTGCTGGAAGTGACATGAGGAAAGATTTCTGCTGTTCACTATCGATAGTGTTATTGTAAGCATGTGTATAAAGAATTGGTTTCTGATTTTCCCATCAAAGCTAACAGTGAAAATCTTTCAGAACGGTTAGGAAGGTGCTGGTAGCCCTATCGTGGTATTTTCATGCCATATTTACTATCATTGCAGCATAAATGTGGCATGAAAATCTTGGTGTAAAAGAGGTATTAAATGTGCTAGTATTTTACTTGGCATGGTTGTAGCAATTTTAAAAACCTTGCTGTGTGGAGTTTAAACAAGGCATGAGTCACACTAATTATAAAGAGGTGTGATGCTCCACTTTAATGTGGTACCAATATATTTCACATTGGTGGTTCCTGAAACAGCTGCAGGATATTTGCTTAACTTTAAAAGGAGAGTTTCGTTGCATTTCGGCAGGAAAATGGGGAGAAATAAGTACCAAGCATCTGAGGAGAACGGTTTTTTAAAGTAATATTTTATGCCACAAAGTCAATTCATTTTAAATAAATCAGGAATTTGTGTGTGGCTACTGTGATTTAGCTCTGCCTGACAAAGATATAATTAGATAGCAAAATACTGTGGATGCTGGAAATCTGAAATAACAACAGAAAATGCTGGAAAAACTCAGCAGGCCAGGCAGCATCCGTGGAGAGAGAAACAGAGTTAACGTTTCAGGTCGAAGACCTTTCGTCAGTTCTGACGAAAGGTCTTCGACCTGAAACGTTAACTCTGTTTTTCTCTCCACGGATGCTGCCTGGCCTGCTGAGTTTTTCCAGCATTTTCTGTTGTTATTAAAGATATAATTAGATTGTGAGGAAGGATTGGTAGATCAGCTGATTATTTCAGAAATTAAGTAATCAGGCCAGTGCACCCTCTGCTGGCAACAATCATAATGAATCGCTTACAGTAAAGACGGTAAACAATTTATTTTATAAAACTATACACACCAAATAACGCTGTGCAAAGGGATCCATCTCTGTTTATCATGCAAAAAAAAAATTGGTAAAATGTGCTAGCTTGTCATTTGAATCCCATTTAAAATACTGTATTGTATTTTCTTCAGTTTGGCTGTACAAATAGCAACACTTATTATGTAACTTTATTATACATTTTTCATGGAAATATTACATTTTACATTACAGTTGGGAGGAACTGAGCAACAGTGAGTTAGAAGCAGGTTTGTTAATTATTTAACAATCATAGTGTTTCAGCTGAGAAAATAGATGGATTTAAAGTGTGTGTATATATAACCTTATTAAAAATCTTGCGTCGGTCACGTGCTCTATTAAACCACACTACACAAACATTTTAATGGGAATATCAATGTTAAAATGTCAACACTTGCTGTGACATGTTTAATTATTATCAGTATGCTACAAGTTGGCGCTCTAATGGGAATGACAACACTGGCCTGTCACAAAACTAGGAGGCACTCTACTGGGAATTCTAATATCAAATGGGAATGCTGCTCTGAAGGATTATGTATCATGCCAATTTACTCGAAGCTTTCTGAGAAAAATTGTCTTTTACCGTTTTAAAAAATAAAAAGTAAGTATATTTTGAAAGGAAACATAGTCTCTGAGGGAAATGCATGGGATTGAAGAGAGAAGGGAGGAGGAAAACCGGTTGAAAGAGCCTCTGGCCTCTCAGCACACACTATCAAGAGGAGTGAGCAAAAGAGAAGAGGATGGAAGGTTAAGAATAAGGTGAGTGACAGCGTAGCAAGGGGGGAGGACACGGGCGGGGAAGATAGCTCAAAGTAGAAGAGGTTGGGATAGCAATGGGGTTGCGGGGTGATGGTAGGAAGGGGGGTAAGTAGTAGTGGATGTGATGGGAGCATGTGGGAGGAAAGGGAGCTGCTCACGGCCATGTTTGCTCTGCAAGCCCACCAGAAAAAGCAGTCTGGAGCCAACCATGGCTCCTTTTTTTGCCATGCCACCCACTACTTCCCACCTGAAAGCAGAAGAGTAAGATAGATCGAGAAGAGAAAGAGAGAGAGACAGAAGCAGAGGAGCAATAGCAGAGGAGGAAAAACAAATACAAAGACAATAGAGACAAGTAAGAGAGACTATACTTTTGAATTTGCCATGGAATGCTGTGGGAGATCCGCTAGTACTCTATTAATTACAGAAATCATATTAAGACGAGAAAGAGGCACACAGACAGAACGCATTTCCTCATGCCAATTTGAGTTCTTAAAAAAAACCAAAAACACTTCGATTATCATCTTAAACCTTTAATTATTACCTGATCATCATCTGAAATAAAAACAGAAAATGTTGGAAATACTCAGCAGGTCAGGCAGCATCTGTGGAGAGAGAGAAACAGAGTTAACGGGGTAGATTTTCTCAAACCTGTCGGGAAGAAGGCGGGACTTCCCCTTTCGGGTTTTTGACCCGCCTACTTCGACGTCTGGCCAATCCGCGCGATTTTCCCTTGATTGACCTTGTTGAGCGGGCTCAGTGGGCCAATTAAGGGCCACCCGGCAACAGGTGACGTCACAGACTGCAATTTCATCTGTCAAGAGTTCTTGACAGATGAAATATCAGTGTTTTACAGCTGTTTGAAGCTGTGAAACACTGACACTCTTGAGTTCTAACATAAGTCCTTCTGCACAGACTCAGTTAGAACTCACACCGGCACTCAAAGCTGAAGGCTGTCACTTTTGACAGATCGCAGCCATTCAGCTTTCAGTTCCGGCTGAGTGATGCGCTCCCGACAGCTACAGGAAGAAAGGCTGTTAAGGTAAGTACAGGTAAGTAAAAGTTCTTTACACACTTTAGACACACCAAACACACTTACCTTTGTACTCATGCACCCATCACTCACCTGAGCACCAACATCGCGACCCCTCCAACTCCTTCAACCCGACGGCCCACCTGCTCTAACCTGGCGTGGTTTGGAGCCGTCGAGAAACCCACACGAAACCCCTCAAAATAGGGATTAGGTTAAAAACTGCCTGTTAACTAGCTGTTAACAGGCAGTTAATTGGCACTAATCCCTTCCCGCCTGGTTTCGGCGGGTCCCAGAGTGGGGCGGGTACCCGCCGCCCTGAAACTTACGTGGGGCGGGGTTTTGGGAGGGATGGTGTCGGGACCCCCAAATTCGGGATTCCCCCCGCCACACGCCTGAAACCCCGCCTGACGGCTCCACGAAAATCTAGCCCAACGTTTCAGGTCAAAGACCTATCGTCTGTATCATTTTGATAGTTATAAAATGTAAACATTCTAATTATTGACGTGTGTGTGAAAAAAAGCAGGAGAGAGTCACATAGTAAGAATACATCTGAGAATCAGGCTATCTATAGAAAGGTCAGCGGAGAAGTGAATGGCAGCCAACATAAAAGGTAATCCAAAAGTCTTCTATAGGCATATATAAATAATAAAAGGATAGTAAGAGGAGGGGTGGGGCTGATTGGATCAATTGGAGACCTCTGCATGAAGGCAGAGGGTATGGCTGAGGTACTAAATGAATACTTTGCATCTGTCTTCTCCAAGGAAGAGGATGCTGCCATAGACATAGTGAAGGAGGAGGTAGTGGAAATACATGATAGGATAACAATTGATAAAGAGGAGGTATTAGAAAAGCTGGCTGTACTTAAAGTAGATAAATCACCAGGAGCGGATGGATTGCATCCTAGGATGCTGAGGGAATTGAGGGAGGAAATCGTGGAGGTACTGGCCATAATATTCCAATCCTCCTTAGATACGGGGGTGGTGCCAGAGGACTGGAGAATTGCAAATGTTACACCCTTGTTCAAAAAAGGGTGTAAAGATAAACCCAGCAACGACAGGCCAATCAGTTTGACCTCGGTAGTGGGGAAGTAATCAGGGACAAAATTAGCAGTCACTTGGACAAGTGTGGATTAATTAAGGAAAGCCAGCATGGATTTGTTGAAGGCAAATCGTGTTTAACTAACTTGATTGAGTTCTTTGAGGTAACAGAGAGGGTTGATGAGGGTAATGCAGTTGACGTAGTGTACATGGATTTCCAAAAGACGTTCGACAAAGTGCCACATAATAGGCTTGCCAGCAAAATTGAAGCCCATGGAATAAAAGGGACAGTGGCAGCATGGATACAGAATTGGCTAAGTGATAGGAAACGGGGAGTACTGGTGAACGGTTGTTTTTTGGACTGGAGGAAGGTGTTCCCCAGGGGTCGGTTCTAGGACCACTGCTTTTCTTGATATATATTAATGACTTGGACGTGGGTGTACAGGGCACAATTTCAAAATTTGCAGTTGACACAAAACTTGGAAGTATAGTGAGGAGGAGAGTGATAGACTTCAGGAAGACATAGACAGGTTGGTGAAATGGGCGGACACGTGACAGATGAAATTTAATGCAGAAAAGTGTGAAGTTATACATTTTAGTAGAAAGAATGAGGAGAGGACATATAAACTAAATGGTACAATCCTGAAGGGGATGCACGAACAGAGAGACCTGGGGGTATGTGTGCACAAATCATTGAAGATGGCAGGGCAGGTTGAGAAAGCAGTAAAAAAAGGCTTATGGGATCCTGGGCTTCATAAATAGAGGTATAGAGTATAAAAGTGTGGAAATTATGCTGAACCTGTATAAAACACTGGTTCAGCCCCAACTGGAGTACTGTGTCCAATTTTGGGCACCACACTTTAGGAAGGATGTGAAGGCCTTAGAGAAGGTGCAGAAAAGATTTACGAGAATGATTCCAGGAATGAGGGATTTCAGTTACGTTGACAGACTGGAGAAGCTGGGGTTGTTCTCCTTGGAGCAGAGAAGATTGAGAGGAGATTTGATAGAGGTGTTAAAAATTATGAGGAGTCTGGACAGAGTAGATAGAGAGAAATTGTTCCCATTGGCAGAAGGGTCAAGAACCAGAGGACACAGATTTAAGGTGGTTGGCAAAAGAACCAAAGGTGACGTAAAAAAAACCTGTTTTATACAGCGAGTGGTTAAGATCTGGAATGCACTGCCTGAAAGCGTGGTGGAGGCAGATTCAATCATGGCTTTCAAAAGGGAGTTGGATAAGTATCTGAAGGAAAGAAATTTGCAGGGCTCAAGGGAAAGGGCTGGGGAGTGGGACTAGTTGAAGTGCTCTTGCAGAGAGCCGATACGGGCTCGACGGGCCAAATGGCCGCCTTCCGTGCTGTAACCATTCCATGATTCTATATGTACATTTTCTCCTCTTTAGTCTAGAAATGTTGTTGAGGCCAATTGTAACCCATCCACAGACCCATATGTCAGCATTAAAACAAGTACAAATTTTTCATACTGCAGTAAAATTACCACACAAGTATTTTCCTACAGGGGACACTAAATGGCGATCAGGAACAACTACTTTCTTTCCTTTTTCCTAGCCTGAAGATTCTAAGGCCAGAAATGTAAGGGTTTAGGGAAAAGGCAGGGAAATGGGACTAAATGATAGCTCACACAGGCACAGGCACAGGCCCAATGAGCCGCATAGCTTCCTTTTGAGCTGTGAAAGTCTATGCCCCTACGGTACAGCTGTCCATGAGTCTTCAGGATATTGGAATGCGTATCTGACCCTGCATTCAAACTGCATACAAATTGTAGACCATTTATACTTGCAAGAGGCATGAGTAAGTCTTCCTCAGTACAGTACACTTCACATGGTGCAATTCATTAACTATGTCACTTATTTTGTAACTTAAATATAATTATTAAATGAAAAAATTCATTGCATAACGTTGAGTGCAGTTGAAATTAGGCATATATTACTTGTTTTACCTTGTACCTACCTGGAGGATTGAAAGGTATTAAACCGGTATTTACTTATTATTTATGGAACGACTTACTCGTAATTATGGAATCCATCCATCTTGCAACTGATGGTTGGAGCAGCGATTGACACATTTTGTATTTCTCATAAGTTAAACGAGGAAGGTTATCACTAATGTACTGCATATGAAAATTTTTTGTTTTACGAGCCTCAGAACATTGATATAAAAACAGAAAATGCTGGAAATACTCAGCAGGTCAGGCAGCATCTGTAGAGTGAGAAACAGATTTAACGTTTCAGGTCGATGACCCTTCATCAGAACTGGAGAAAGTTGGAGATGTAATGGGCAGAACTGGAAAAAGTTGGAGATGTAACAGGTTTTTAAGCAAGTGTAGGGGCAGGGAAAGGGGGGAGGGGAGGAAAGAACAAAAGGGAAGGTCTGTGATAGGATGGAAGGCAGGAGAGATTAAGAGACAAGAGGGATGATGGTGCAAGGCAAAAGGAGATGGTAATGGGACAAGTTAAGAAACAATAGATGGGTCTAGATGAAGTGTAAATGGCAATGGCAGAATGATCGACAGCTGCCATGTGAGAGAGAAATTTTAAAAAAATGATAGGGGCAGAGGTTATGGTCTGAAATTGTTGAACTCGATGTTGAGTCCAGAAGGCTGTAAAATGCCTAATTGAAAGATGAGGTGCTGTTCCTCGAGCTTACGTTGAACTTCATTGGAAGAGTGTAAGAGGCCAAGGACGGAGAGGTCAGAGTGGGAGTGGAGCAGAGAATTAAAGTGACAGGCGACCGGAAGCTCAGGGTCACCCTTACGGACTGAACGGAGGTGTTCTGCAAAGCGGTCACCCAATTTGCGTTTGGTCTCCCCAATGTAGAGGAGACTGCATCGTGAGCAGCGAATACAGTATACTAAATTGCAAGAAGTACAAGTAAATTGCTGTTTCACCTGGAAGTGGTGTTTGGGGCCCTGGACAGTGGGAAGGGAGGAGGTAAAAGGGCATCTCAGAACATTGATGCTTTTTTGAAAAAAATCCTGATTTTAATTATCTCCACTATTAAGTAAAGGCAGAATTGAGTTTACTTCCTAAATACTGGTTGTTGTCCAACACTATTGCAATGCTATAGGGGTTTTTTGGATGCTTTTCCCCTGCAGGATAAACCATTACAATCTACACCGATCTTTTCAGAAAAGAAACATTTAATATGTGGCAAAGCCCAAGAGTGTGCATTTAGATCAATACCACCTCAGTTACTTTCTTTTAGTTGTCCTGTTTCCTTTGTCCAACAGTCAACGCCGCCTATTTCTAAAGGAGAAGATCAATAACTTCAATACATGAGCAGTATCAATTGTGCTTTAAAATCAATGATTTACAATTATATAATATTTTAATAGTGATAGTAAATATCTTTTTAGTTTTTGTTTTGATTTGTTTTGCAACGCCAGTCTGTCAGAAATGTCCCTCAAATCTTTTAAGTAAAAGTTCATTTGAATGCCTTTAATGATTTATAAATGGAAAAGACATGGCTTTAGGTTAAGATGTAATTTTTAAAGGAAAGATACCAGTAGAGTAAGGGCATCGGTTGGAGCATGGTTAGTACTTCCCTTTCACCTCTAGGACCTGAGTTTGAATCCAGCACAGACTGACAGAAAGAACGTCTCCTCCCCATAAGGGTACTTTATGAAATAATGCGTGCTGTTCACAACGCAAAATTATCAGTCACAACCAGGAGCCTGTCTGGATCGAGTGGAAAATGGAAATATTCTCGCAGGAGGGGACGGCCTTCTGAGGCTGAGGACGGGGCCTGTTGTTTTGGGAAAGTAGAGACAGATTTATTCTGCAGCTGTTTGTGCTTGACTTGATTTGGATGTTATTAATGCTGTCGCTCGAAGTCACAGCGTGTAAGCGCATCATATCCTAGCAGTGCCATTCTCCACAATTATCAACAAACGCGCTTAGCAAAAAACTTTTAACAAGTTTATGTAGGTTAGAAGTCAGAGATTATATATTAGAAAATAATGATGATTTTTATAGTGCCATGAGCCAATGAATGTGTTCTAAATAATTTTACATGGGATGCAACTTTCAACTGCTGTGCCGTATTGGCCGCCAATTATACAGCCCACCTGATTTTCCTTTCCATCGAAGTTAATTGATAGGAAAATCGGGTGAGGTGTATAACAGGCAGCAGATCAACTACCGCCTGCTTTACACCTCTGCCAAAATTGACAGTTCCACGCTTAGTGTCTGAATCCAGAAGCTTTATTTAAATATTGTCCAAATTCACTGTATATTAGCTTACAGCTTTTTATGGAATTCTCTAGTTTGTTTGGTTCTTCTTTGTACTTTCTGGGATTTATGTTTTAACAGGAAGGGCCAGGGGATTGGTCAACACTGGATGCGGAGGTTTTAATGAAGGAAGATGAGATATGTGGAACCAAAAGTCCAACACCACATAAAATCCTGTTAGACACCCGTTTTGAATTGCCTTTTGGTAAGTACCTTTGAACCACATTTGGATGGGGAGCGACAAATTGTTTAGAATATAGTTAAAAAACTGAAACAGCTCCATAGCATAAGCTTAAAAAATGGTGAAGCCTGAAATTAAAAACAGAAATTGATTAAAAAAAATATCTTGTACACAGTACCTTTTTCCAGCACATTAAAATGTGTTTATACTATAAATCCATTGGTTGCCTCTTTCTGAGTAATATATACATTTGAGCTCTTGCCCTACTTCTGTTGTTTTCTTCCCACCATTTCTGTGTTATCATTCGGTCTTCTCCAGCCTGACTATGCCAGTTCTGATGAGTGTTCCCACTCGAAACATCAACTTTTAGTTCTTTTAGATACTGCTTTGAATTTGTAATATTTTCTGGTTTTATTCAGTCCATACAGAGGCTTGAGCATTGCATTAAATTGTAAAGCAAAAAGCAAAATACTGCAGATGCTGGAAATCTGAAATAAAAGCAGGAAATGCTGGAAACGCTCAGCTTCCTCTCTCTGTAGATGCTGCCTGACGTACTGAGTGTTTTCAGCATTGGATTGCACAGAACATTATCAGTACAGTGCCTTTTGTCAATAGCTAGGTAGACCGTATAACTGCATGGTGATGAGTTATGTCTTTAGCTGCAAGTTTTACAATAAATAATAGACAGATTACACTGCCTGAACCTGTATTTATTAAATGAATGGAAGTAAAGCTGGCGAAAGAAAGTAAGCATTGCTGCTTTGTTATTAACATTGTTTGAAGCATTCTTTGTTTATCATCATGAAAAATGTAATACATTTTTTGTATATATGTGATTATTAAATATTGTAGTTTACCCATGTCATGTTCATTTCCATTGGAAAGGAAAAGTTTCAGTGTTGTGTGAATGAATAACTGATGATATTTTGAAGGTTAATATAATAGATGGGGAATGGTCTGATAATTCACTATCTCTTTTTAGAAATTAGACAATTTAAATAAAGTTGTTTAACTGGCAATGCCTCACTGTGTTTCTCATGCATAAAATGAAAAAGGTTTCATACTCAAATCATTAGCTTTCTTCGGGTGGTAATTTAATTATGGAGGAACATCTATTCCCCATTTATACTAATTTTATAAATATTTGAAAACTTTCATGCTCAGCCTTGTTCATTTCTTTCATAGCAGAATTTCCACAATGTGAATAGTCTAGTAGATTGAAACTAGTGTTGTTGGCCAGTCACTGAAAGCAAACATGCAGGTGCAGCAAGCAGTTCGGAAGGCAAATGGTATGTTGGCCTTCATTGCAAGAGGATTTGAGTACAGGAGCAAGGATGTCTTACTACTGTTGTACAGGGCCTTGGTGAGACCACACCTGGAGTACTGTGTACAGTTTTGGTCTCCTTACCTAAGAAAGGATATACTTGCCATAGAGGGAGTGCAGCGAAGGTTCACCAGACTGATTCCTGGGATGGCAGGACTGTCGTATGAGGAGAGATTGGGTCGAATAGCCCTGTATTCACTAGAGTTTAGAAGAATGAGAGGGGATCTCATTGAAACGTATAAAGTTCTGACAGGGCTAGACAGACTGGATGCAGGGAGGCTGTTTACCCTGGCTGGGGGGTCTAGAATGAGGGGTCACAGGCCTAGAAATTCACTGGCCTTAGCGCCGCTTTTGAGGCGCTAGAGGGCCTAGCGCCGAAGTTATGTCCAGTTTAGAAATTGACAGGGGCCCTAAATCGGCGTTAGGCCGGTAGCGCTGCGCCGGCACCGATGACGTCATCGGTGTGCGCAGCGTCCCGGTTGCCATGGTAACCCGCCCGAACTCGGAAATTGAGTTGCGGCCGCCTCGCCCGTGGCAGCCGCAAGCAACGTTCTGGCAGAGGTGCCTTACAGAACTTTGCGCCGGCGCATTAAAGGCCCCGCGGCGGCCGGCCGCTTTCCCGCCGGCCGCCTGGCCGCAGCTCCCTCCCCGGACTTCCCCGCCCCCCCCCCCCCCCCCCCCCGGAACAGAAGCAAGCCCGGCACTTGTCCGAGGTGCCGGGCTCATTTTTAAAAAGATTATCGCGGGCCGCGGCCGGGTGCAGGCAGCTCCTCCTTAACGGAAGGAGGAGGCCTGCACTTCCCGAGCCTGCCGCACCGCAGCGGGCGCCGCAGCGCCGGAATAGCGCCGCAATGCGGCGCGTGGTGCCAGTTTTGAGGCGCTGAGACCCCTCAGTAGCGCCGGCAGCCGTTTGGGCGCGGCGCTACTGAATTTTTGGCGCGCGCAGGGGGACTTAGCGCCGGCACTAACTTCCGGCACTAAAGCCCTCGCTGCGCCAAAACCGAATTTCTAGGCCACAGTCTCAGGATACGGGGTAGGACATTTAGGACTGAGATGAGGAGAAATTTCTTCACTCAGAGGGTGGTGAACCTGTGGAATTTTCTACCACAGAAGCATGTGGAGGCCAAGTCACTGAATATATTTAAGAAAGAGATAGATAGATTTCTAGACACAAAAGGCATCAAGGGGTATGGGGAGAGAGCGGGAATATGGTATTGAGATAGAAGATCAGCCATGATCATGTTGAATGGCGGAGCAGGCTCGAAATGCCAAATGGCCTACTCCTCCTATTTTTCTATGTTTCTAATACATTAGTTCTTTCCTTGCCAGTGAAAATCACAACAGCAGCAGCATTTAATATGGAAAAATGTCCCAAGGTGGTCACAGAGGCATAATAAAAAAATCAATGGATGCCAAGCCAAAGAAAGTCACATCAAAAGATAGGTTTTAACAAGGGTCTTCAAGGAGAAAAGGGAGGTGGAGAGGCAAAGGGGCTTGGGCTAGAAATTCTAGAGCATGGAGCCTAAATAGCTGAAGATACAGCTGCCAATCCTGGGGCAAAAGGAGATGAGATGCACAAAAGACCAGAGTTGGAGGAATGTAGAGCTGTGGGTTGTAGGGCTAAGGTGAGTTACAGAGATGAGGAAAGTTGTGAAGGGTTTTAACTTTCATTATTTTGGGATCTGGAGCCAGGAAAGGGGTGTTGGTGAATGCGACCTGGTGCAGGATATGATACAGGCAGCAGAGATTTGAATAATGTTTATGGAGAGTGCAAGATGAGAGACCGGCCAGGAGAGCATTATAATACTCATGTCTGGAGGAGACAAAGACATGGAGGAGGGTTTCAGCAGCAGATGGACTGAGGGTAGGGATGGAGGTGGGCATTGTTCTGGAGGTGGAAGTAGGCAGTCTTTATGATTTGGAGTCAGAAGCTCAGCATAGGATGCCGAAGTTGCGAAGAGTCTGATTCAGCCAGAGGCGATGGCCAGGAGGGTGATGAAATCGGTGGAAAGGTTACGGCCACATGGGGCTGAAGGTGATGTCTTCGGCCTTCCCAATCTTTCAATGAAGAAAATTGCAGCTCATCCAAAACAGACAAGTAATGTGAAAACACAGAGGCAGTAGGTGGGGTTTAGAGAGGTGGTAGAGCGGTAGATCCCGTCCTCATGTCTGTGGATGAGGACGAGGATGGGGCCAAGGATAGATGTTTGGTAGACTGTGGAGGGCAAGAAGAAAAGCCATTGCTGGAAGTGATCTGACTATGACTGGATAGCTAAGAGTAAAACCAAGCAAGGGTAGTCCCACTGAGTGAGCTGGACATCGGTGGAGAGGCATTGGAGGAGTGTCAATCATGTCAAAGGCTGCAAAGAGGTTGAAGAGAACAAGGAGTGGGGGGTTAATGCATCATGGTCACAGTTACATTGGTTGTCATTTGTGACTTTGGTTAGGGCTGTTTTGGTGCTGTGCCAGTGATGGAAACCTGATTGGAGAGATTCAAACATGGAGTTGCGGGAAAGATGAGCATGAATTTGAGAGTTGGCAACATGTTCAAGGACTTTGGCAAGCAAAGGGAGATTGGAGATGGAGTGGTAGTTTGAAAGGACAGAGAGGTCAAGATTTTTGATGAGTAGGTGATGACAACAGTTTTGAAAGGGAGATGGACAGTTCCTGAGGACAGGGAATAATTTACAATGTCAGCTAGCATAGGGATCAGGAAAGGAAGTTGGGTGTGCCAAAGTTTAGTGTAAATGGGATCAAGTGAGCAGGAGGTGGGTCTCGTGGACAAGATGAGCTTGGAGATGGTATAAGGAAAGATGGGAGAGAAAGGAAACATAGGTGCAGATTCAAGGCTTGAGCAGGAAGGAGCCTGGGGGAAAGTTTTGACTTGGTGGGCAAGCGGAAGTGGGTGAAGCAGCAGAGGCAGCTGAATGGATAGCCTGAATCTTAGTGACAAAGAAGTCCATGAGCTCCTCAGACTTGTTAGAGGTGAGGTTGGAGGGTGTAGTGGAGAGGAGTTTAAGGGTTGGTAATGGAGTAGAGAAGTTGGGGGTTATGTTTGCTCCCCAGGTTCATATTGGTGTAATGGATGGTTTTGACTGAGGACAGCGAAGCCCGATAGTGTTTTATAACAAAAGTTTCTCTCTCCTTGATGGTCATGTGTTTTTGCAAAGTTAATTACTCCCCATCCAATACTGAACTGTATTACTTATATAACCAATGTACTAATGTTGTATAGCAATGTGCTGAAATCCTATAGTATTTTGAACCCTTACTCCTCAATCATTGTTGATCAACAATTTCTATTTGCCCCATTGTGGAAAGGACAAACTAAATTTTAACCACTAATCAATCACTTGCATCTCGTAGCTGTACCACCAGTAATGCAGTCACTATAGTAATTGTGTTATACTTTCGAATAGTTTTGAGCCAAAACATATTTACTTCTATTACCTGATTCATGGCAATGCTCCTATAATCATATTCTTTAGTTCTCGGTCTGCTTGCCTTTTTTTTATTTTTCCTTATTCTGGTTTTCATGGGTATTTTTGTCTTTCTACTCTTTAATTTTCTGTCTTTTGCCCACACACTCTTGTGTGTTGGCTTTTTATTTTGTCTGCTTCATCTATTTGATTCAGTGCGTCCTGTTTTTTCCAACTTCATGATCTTGATTTTATTCCCTTCATCCTTTATCTCTACTTGTTCCTTTTCTTTTGCTCCTTACCCAAGTCTACATTTCAAACTGCAATAGATTAAAAATATGCATGAAAAAATACATTTCAGCTATTTCTGTCATCTCCTGTTGTGCAGGAAAGCCCACAGAAGTCATTACTCATGGGAGGTATTTGATGTATCCATGTTGTGTTCATAACTCATATACAATACAGGAGCCTCTATAAAGATGAGGGCACTGCAATTGTGTGTTCTTTTTTGCTGGGGGGTTGGGGAGGGATTGGTTTGATGAGATAAAATGACCTGTCAAACCTCCTGTACTCTGAGGCCATAGCACCCCAGTACAATTTTAGTGGGCCAGCGTAAAAAGTTCACTCTTGAATTTTGTACTGATGAACCTAGCTTTTTTAAACTTGAGAAATATAATCTGTTGCAAACAGTTATGTAGTACCTTGTTCTCGTCTACCATCACCCTGCTACCCACAGGCCTATGATATAAAATTTGCTTGTAATGCTTTAATTTTTTTACTCATCGGGTTGTTTGTGTAGTTTAGCTGTCTGCAGGTCAACAATCTTTGGCCAACAGATGTTCGTATAAAATTGAATAGAGTCTGAAAATTGCGACATTTTAAATCAAGACTTAAGAATTATTTATTTATTGTGCAAATTTTAAAATTGTAAGCTTCTTTGAAGTAATTACAGCTTTGTTACTTATGCAGGTACAAGTCTTTGATCTGACTGCAAGTGAGATGATGAATTATAATATCTGTATTAATTAGATCTTAAATAATGGACTTGCTTTTGTGAGGCTATTATTTGAAGAGCCACTGTATTCTTAACAGATATCAATGTTTATTGCACTTTATATAACTGCAAATGAGTTGCTCTAATCAAAGCCAAACCAGTACAAAGTGGTTTTCATAGAACCATATACTGTAATGATACAGCATGAAGGAGGCCATTCGGCCCATTGTGCCTGTGCCGGCTCTTCAGTAGAGCTATCCAATTAATCCCAGTCCCCTGCTCTTTCCCCATACCCCTGTAAATGTTTTCCCTTCAAGTATTTATCCAATTCCCTTTTGAAAGTTACTATTGAATCTGCTTCCTCCACCCTTTCAGGCAGTACATTCCAGATCACAACTCGCTACGTAAAACTATTTTTCCTCAGGTCGCCTCTGGTTCTTTTGGTAATCACCTTATATCTGTGTCCTCTGGTTACCGACCCTTCTGTCACTGGAAACAGTTTCTCCTTATTTATTCTATGAAAACCGTTCGTGATTTTGAACACCTCTATCAAATCTCCTCTTCTCTATTCTAAGGAGAACAACCCCAGCTTCTCCAGTCTCTCCAAATAACTGAAGTCCCTCATCCATGGTACCATTCCAGTAAATCTCCTCTGCACCCTTTCCAAGGCCTTGACATCCTTCCTAAAGTGTGGTGCCAAGAAGTGAACGCAGTTCTCCAGCTGAGGCCTAACCAATGTTTTATAAAGGTTTAGCATAACTTCCTTGCTTTTCCCTACACTTCCTTGTGTCGGGACCGGGTGCTAGGGTTTGGATGATCAGCCATGATCTCGTTGAATGGCCGAGCAGGCTCGAAGGGCCGAATGGCCTACTCCTGCTCCTAGTTTCTATGTTTCTATGTTTTGTACTCTATTCCTCTAATAATAAACCCAAGGATCCCGTATGCTTTTTTAACAGCCTGCTCAATTTGTCCTGCCACCTGCAAAGATTTGTGCACTTACACAAGTTAAGAAACAAAAGATGACTCTAGATGAGGTGTGAATGATGATAGCAGCATCATTAACAGCTACCATGTGAGAAAACAAGAGAAAAAAATTAAAAAATATAAAGAAATACAGGGGCCGAGGTTATAGTCTGAAATTGTTGAACTCGATGTCGAGTCCAGAAGGCTGTAAAGTGCCTAATAGAAAGATGAGGTGCTGTTCCTCGAGCTTACGTTGAGCTTCGTTGGAACAGTGCAAGAGGCCGAGGACGGAGAGATCAGAGTGAGAGTGGAGGGGAGAATTAAAGTGACAGGTGATCGGAAGCTCTGGGTCACGCTTGCGGACTCACAGAATCACAGAAACCCCACAGTGCAGATAGAGGCCATTTCGGCCCATCGAGCCTGCACTGACACATATCCCACCCGATCCCCGTAACCCCTACACCAACACATATCCCACCCTATCCCCGTAACCCCACGTATTTAATCCCCCGAACACTAAGGGTCAATTTATCATAGCCAATCAACCTAACCCGCACATCTTTGGACGGAGGTTTTCTGCAAAGCGGTCCTTAATTTGTCCTATTACCTTTCCTTTTGCCTTGCACCATCATCCCTTTTGTCAGTCAATCTCTCCTGCTTTCCATCCTATCACAGACCTTCCTTTTGTTCTTTCCTCCCCTCCTCCCTGCCCCTGCTTAAAAATCTCTCTTCTCTAACCTGTTCCAGTTGTGACGAAGGGTCCCCGACTCGAAACGTTGACTCTGTTTCTCTCTCCTCGATGCTGCCTGACCTGCTGAGTGTTTCCAGCATTTTCTGTCATTATTTGTGTATTTGTATTTGTATTTGTTCAATATGCTAGTTAAAGGATAGCTGCAAATGCAGGAAAAAGAAATTATTTTTCTTTTAGTTGTTTTTATATTGATATTTATTTTTCCCTTTTCTCGTACCACCACTCCCGCCCGCTCCCCCCACCCCCACCCCGCCCTCCGGCCAAAAAACTTCAAACATGCTTTCCACAGTCGAGCAACCCTCCATGACCAAGTAGGTTAGATGATGTGCTCTGCCTCCACAATCAAATGGCGATGCCATACTGCAGGAAGGAAGTTTCATGATATTTGACGTACAGTAATTTCTTGCTCTGATTTAAGAGATTAAAGTGCACCCTGCAGCCAGAGATGGAAAATCAGTCAATAGTGGAATCTGACAGACTTGAAGTAATCAATTCTGTAAATGAATAATCAGTAAAAAAAAGAACTGGCAACAGGGAACAGATGTACCCATGCTGTAATTTGAACTGAGCAATAATAGGCACAGCAGTACGATGCGTAATTAAGATCAAACAGAATGAAACGACAGTCAAGCTACTTGTCCCCTACTGTAGGCTACTGTATGATTAGGTATCCATTATTGCTCTTTGATTGCAATTTTTGTAACTCGTCAGCCTTTTTTAAAAAAAAGCATTTTTTTACAATAGTTATCTGAATTATAGTTATGATTAGGATGCTCGTGTGGAGCATAAACACTGGCATAGAACAGTTGGGTCGAATGGCCTGTTTCTGTGCTGTAGACTCGATGTAACTTGATTAGTACTGCATGAGGAAACCGTCCTATTGCAAGGTCTAGAAGCTTTTGTTTGTGTTCTCTTTTCAGCAGGGCAATTAGGAATTATGCAGTTTGTTATGTTGGGTGCTCTAAATCTATTGGTATGCTGATGGCCTGGTATGGGATGTATTGTGTAGAATGATCACCCCCTTGGTCTGTGACTTACTGCTATATAGCTGGCCAGAGATTTAATCAACCTTTCTCTAGGCTTCTCCTAAAATGAACTTCCAATTCCTCCTGCACCTGATCTCTGGCTGCAGCTAATGCTATATTGTGCTGTACTCTTGTTCTATTGTGTGCACATATTGGTTGCCGCCCTGGAGCCGAACACAATGACCTCTTCCTTTCAGCCCCGTTGTCTTGTACCTCTGCTTCTTCCACATTTTCTTCACTCTCGCTCTCGGTCAAAAGTTCGTAGGTTCAAGCCCCATTCCAAAGATTGTGGATTCAAATCCCACTCCAGAGACCTGAGCACAAAAATCTAGGCTGCAACTCCAGTGCAGTACTGAGGGAGTGCTGCACTGATGGAGGTGCCGTCTTTCAGATGAGACGTTAAACCGAGGCCCCGTCTGCTCTCTCAGGTGGACATAAAACATCCCATGGCACTATTTCAAAGAAGAGCAGGGGAGTAATCTCCGGTGTCCTGGCCAATATTTATCCCTCAATCAACATAACAAAAACAGATTATCTGGTCATTATCACATTGCTGTTTGTGGGAGCTTGCTGAGCGCAAATTAGCTGCTGCATTTCCTACATTAGAACAGTGCCTACATGTCAATAAAAAGTACTTCAATTTGGGACGTTCGGTGGTTGTGAAATGCGCTATATAAATGCAAATTGCAAAAACTTGAATACATAATCCAGGCTGATGCTTCAGTGCAGTACTGAGGGAGTGCTACGCAGTTGGAGGTGCCATCTTTCATATGAGATGTTAAACCGAGGCCTCTCGGGTAGATGTAAAAGATCCCACGGCAGGATTGGAAGAAGAGCAGGGGAGTGCTCCCGGTGTCGTGGCCAACATTTAACCCTTAATTAACATCATCATAAAAATAGAATACCTGGTTGCTGTTTGTGGGACCATGCTGTATACAAATTGGCTGCTGCGTTTCCCTACATTACAACAGTGACAAAAGTACTTAATTGGCTGTAAAGTGACTTGGGAACGTCCTGAGGCGTTACAGCGGGGGGCGATTGGGGCGGTAGCGGGGCGCTATGCACACCGATGATGTCATCGGTGGCGGCGCAGCGCTACCGGCTAACGCCACCATTAGCGCCCCACTAAATTTCGTGGGAGGCGTGGCCAGTGGCGCTAAACCCACTAAGTGCCCTCTTTGGGCGCTAACTGGTGGCGCAGCCCACCGAATTTCTAGGCCATAGAGTCATAACAGCACAGAAGGAGACCATTCGGCCCATCAGGTCCATGCCAACTCTCTGTAGAGCAATCCAGTCAGTCCCATTCCCTCGCTCTCCTCGTAGCCCTGCAAGTTTATTTCCCTCAAGTGCCTATCCAGTCTCCCCTTGAAAACATTGAGGCCTAGAAATTGGGTATAGCCCCGTTTGAGGCGTTAGAACTGGCGCTGCGCAAAGTTTATAGCCAGACGAAACTTATCGCCGCCTGGCGCGATATTGGGTCGCATCGCCCCCAAAGTGGATTGAGGCGCGAATTCAGACGTTGCACGGGCCTCCTAAGGCGCAAAACTTCCGGCGCTACCCAATATCGGCGCGGACGGGCGCAGCGCAGGTGATCTCAATTACCGATAACCACGAGACTTCCAGGCGCCGGCCGGCCCTTAAAGGGGTGGGTCAGTCAGCCTCAGCTTCCACACTCAACACCCTGTAGGCCTCAGAATCGGCGCTGTTCCTTCTCTGGCGCAAAAAACTTGGTCAGGATGGAGAAGGTGAGACAGAGAGCAGAGCGCTTCAGCACTGAGGCTCTGGAGGAGTTGGTGTCCGCAGTGGAGCACCGTCGAGATGTTCTGTATCCTGACAATGGCAGGAAGCCGAATCAAAAGGATTACCGCCGAGCTTGGAGGGATGTTTCTCAGAGGGTCAACTCCAGCAGCATGGCGACCAGGAGCCCTGTTCAGTGCAGGAAGAAATTCAACGACCTCACTCGGGTCGTTAGGGTGAGTGTTGTTTATGCAAACTTCTGATTCCCTCCATCTGCACCTGACTTCGCGCACCCTCTTGCCATGATGCCCCAATGGCCATCTGTCAGCAAGCACCCATGGCCTTTTCTGGGCACACACATGCACATTTGACTCAAGGCATCATGTAAGGGCTCTTGCACCATGGGGGGCATGTGATGCTCTCTCAAGGCATCATGTAAGGTCTCTTGCACCATGGGGGGGGCATGAGATGCTCTCTCAAGGCATCATGTAAGGTCTCTTGCACCATGGGGGCATGAGATGCTCTCTCAAGGCATCATGTAAGGGCTCTTGCACCATGGGGGGCATGAGATGCTCTCTCAAGGCATCATGTAAGGGCTCTTGCACCATGGGGGGCATGAGATGATCTCTCAAGGCATCATGTAACAGAGCTTCCCCTTCTTTCCCCTGCAGTCCAAGCTGGCGACGATCCGAAAGGACCAGCGTCGAACCGGTGGCGGACCTCCACAAGTGGTCACTCTCACGGATCTCGAGGAGAGAGTGCACCAGATTCTTGGAGGACGTCTGAGTGGTCCTGTTACCACTGCAGCTGCCGACCCCCTTCTCGACAGCGAGGGTAAGGCTCTCACCTTTTTCAGCTGTCTCCTTCCACTTGGTCCCCCCCGCCAGCATGCTTTCTCAGTGTGCAGCCATGTCAGAGCCTTGCCGCAATCTGGCATGCCTTGCCGCCAACCTGACCTTTTGCTAAAGCCACTCTTCCACCTCCCTGCTTTCAGATGCTGCATCACCAACTCGGGATCTGCGCCCTGAAGCTGCCAGTGCCAGTGCCTCCGGAGGCGAGGATCAGGAGGAAGCCGGAGCATCCGTTTCAACTTCAGGGGAGCGTACACATCTGCAGACTAGGGATAGCAGTTCCCTGGAGGGGAGGTGGGGGGGGGGCTCTGCTGATGAGCCAGTTGCCGGAACAAGCGGCATGCAGCAGCGCAGGGGGGGTAGGCAAGTTCGGCCACCGGCTCCCCAGAAGGCAAGGCAGTGAGTGATGATTGCTGCACAGAGTGCAGAGGAGGTGTGTAGCCTTGCTGAAATGAGCACCCAGGCCCGGCTCAGGCACACTGAGCTGATGGCTGCAGTGGGGAGGATGCCTCAGTCGATAGAAACACTGGCAAAGAGTGTGTTGGACTTTGGAGCAGCAATGGAGAGGACTGTCCAGGGCTTCGGGGCAGCAGTGGAGAGGACTGTCCAGGGCTTCGAGGCTGCTATGGAGAGGACTGTCCAGGGCTTCGAGGCTGCAATGGAAAGGACTGTTCAGGGCCTCGGACAATCCCTGGAAAGGTCTGTCCAGGGCTTGTCCGAGGCAGTGGAACGGACTGCTCCGGCCTTGTCCGAAGCAATGGAAAGAACTGTCCAGGGCTGCTGCCACGCAGTCACTTGCTGGCCTCGTCCACACCCAGATTGAGGCAACGCGAACTCTCACCGCAGCCACCCTATCTGCATCAGCTAGGATCACCCCGGGCCCTTCCAGTACCATACAAGGCCAGGAATCAGTAGAGCAGGCGATTGTGGTGGTTGAGCCGAACCGGCCCCCTCAGAGAGCCAGTGTGTTGTCCGACCATGGTGCAGGTGTCCTCTCTCGGCAGGTGACCATTGCTCATGCCACCGCTGGTACGTCTGCAGTGCAGCTGCCACCACCTGCAGGGCACACTGCTTCCAGCCATGTTCAGATCAAGCAGCCTGCGTCCGCACCCTCCAAGACCAGAGGTCGGCCAGGCCGTCCCTCGGGCTTCTGCGCTTCCGCACAGTCAGCAGGCTTCCCCCAGCCTTGACCCCGCCACTGGGGTTCAATTACGTAGGAGCAGCAGGGAGGGAAGGGGCCGACCGCGAAAGAGAAGTCGTTCTCCATCAAGGGGCCAGCAGTAGAGGGAGGTGCAGAGACGTTTCTTTGGCCAAATTGAAGGACACCCTCACCTGTTGTGATAGTTGGAAATGGTTTGTTTAGTTTTGCGGCTTTGCCGAAGAGTTAACTGTTATTTTGTTAGTTATGGTTTCTGTTGACATGACGTCGTTATGCTGGAAGGACTTTTGTGACAATAAAGAAAAGTTTTAATTTGCAATGGTACACGTAACTATTTACAGTCATGCTGGCCTTCAGAGCCTTTCAAAGATCCGCAGGACGAATGACACCCATCATTCCGCCAGAGGGGCCTGGAACCGAGTCCTGATGAGCCTCTGACGGATGGCCCTTCCACTTGCAGGAGCCCTCCCATCTTCCTCCTCCTCCTCCTCCTCCTCCTCGTCCGCCTGCTCGTCCTCCTCCTCCTCGTCCGCCTGCTCTGCTGGACCTTGAGGGTCGGCTGGCATTGGCTGGGTGCGTCGAATCGGCAAGTTGTGGAGCATGCAGCAGACGACGACGATGTGACCCACTTGCTCCGGCGAGTACTGCAGGGCTCCCCCCGAATGGTCCAGACAGCGGAAACGCTGTTTGAGCACACCAATAGTGTGCTCTACAATGTTCCTGGTCGCCTGATGGCTGCTGTTGTACAGCTCTTCTGCTGGGGTGGCGGCCAAACGGAGTGGTGTCATGAGCCATGGGCAGAGAGGATAGCCCTTGTCCCCAAGAAGCCAGCCTCGTGGGCGAGCCGACCCCTCAAAAAGGTCACAAACTGAGGTCTGCCGCAGGATGAAGGCATCGTGGCTGCTCCCTGGGAATTGGGCGTTGACTGCCATGATCATTTGGCGGTGGTCTCAGACCAGCTGCACATTGAGGGAGTGGAACCCCTTGCAGTTGCAGAAGTCCTCAGGATTGAGCAATGGTGCCCGCAAAGCCACGTGTGTGCAATCAATCGCCCCCTGCACCATGGGGAAGTCCGCAATAGCGGCGAAGCCCTGCGCGCGCTCCGCCTGCTTCTCCAGGCTCAGAGGGAAGTTGATGAATTGACGCCTTTGTCTATAAAGGGCAGCTGTAACTTGCCGGATGCAACAATGGACTGCAAACTGAGAGATATTCGCAATGTCCCCAGTGGCTACCTGAAAGGATCCGGTGGCATAGAAATTGAGGGCAACAGTCACTTTAACGGACACCGACAGAGAGGTCCTGCACCGTAGATGCGGCTGCAGATCCTGAGCAAGCAGGTGGCACAGCTCAGTTACAACCTCCTTCCCGAATCGGAGCCTTCGCACACACTGCTCCTCTGACATTGCAAGGTATGAGACCTGCTGCCTGAATACCCTCACAGCGTACCCTCGGATTGGCCGACCTCCATTGCCTCTCCTCCTTCTGGCCAATCCCGGCCCCCTCTCCCGCCGTCTCTCTGCCCCTTCACAGTGTCCGGCCATGAGGACGTTGCCATCCAAAGCAGCTCCCATACCGATGCCAGTCGGTCCAAACGCTGTTAGGTGTAGCGCTCCAGCTGCTCCGGACAGGTTTGAAGGTCCCAAGTATTCTAAGACTAAATTCCAAAAAATATGCTCCACAGTAGCTCACCAACTCTCGCCAGCAACGATCACAATGAACAGGCCAAGTGGCTGCAGCTTTTATACTAGAGCTGTCTCCTTTAAATAGCGCCCCCCGACTACGAGAAGGGCCTGGTAGCGTTCCATTGAACTGTCACTAATAGCGCTAGGCGCAAAGGTTCCGGGCGCCACCCAATATCCGGTCCGGGGCGCCAAAAAGGCGTTGCACACTGAAATGACGTCATGATCTGCCCGCGCGCAGAGTTAGCGCCAGCGCTAAAACAATACTCAATATGGGAGGGGGCACAGTATTCACTGCGCCTGCCTGAACATTGGGTAACGCTCCAATTCTCGGGCTCTTTAGGCGCTAATTGCTGGCGCTACCAACCGAATTTCTAGGCCAGCGTGTCTCTGCTTCCACCACTTCCTTCGACAGCGAGTTCCAGGTCATCACCACTGGCTGCGTAAAAAGGTTTTTCCTCACATCCCCCCCCCCCCCCGTATCTCTTGCCCAAAACCTTAAATCTGTGTCCCCTGGTCCTTGTACCACCAACTAGTGGGAACAGCCTTTCCCCGTCTAGCCTATCCAAACCCGTCATAATCTTGTACACCTCTATCAAATCACACCTCAACCTCCTTTGCTCTAATGAAAACAAATCCAGCTTCTCCAACCTGTCCTTGTAGCTAAGATCTCCCATCCCCAGAACCATTCTGGCAAATCTCCTCTGCACCCTCTCAAGGGCCTTCACATCCTTCCTAAAGTGTGGTGACCAGAACTGGACGCAATACTCCAGTTGTGGCCTAACCAGCACTTTATAAAGGTTCAGCATAACTTCTCTACTTTTGTACTCAATACCTCTATTTATGAAGCCCAAGATCCCATATGCTTTGCTAACCACTCTCTTAATATGTCCTGCCACCTTCAGGGACCTATGCACATTAACTCCCAGGTCTCTCTGACCCTGCACACTCTTTAAAACTGTGCCATTAAGTGTACATTGCCTCTCCCCATTCCTTCTGCCGAAATGCATCACCTCACACTTCTCTGTATTAAATTCCATCTACCACTTGTCTGCCCATTCTGCAGTCGATTAGTATCATCCTCACTGTTTGCCACACCCCCAAGTTTGGTGTCATCGGAAAATTTAGAAATTTTACTCGCCTATTCCAATATCCAGGTCATTAGCAGTGACCCCAGCACCAGGTATCGCCCTACAAAGAAAAATGGCGGAGTGGTGACATCAGTCAGCGGGCAACGCCGACTTAACATCACCACGGCGAATTTCGATCCTAGCGCTGAGTTCAGTGCTGGGTCCTAAGCACACCAGGTAAACCCAGCGTGCAAGCAGACTCACAGAGGTGCTGTCAGGACATCTTAAAGCGACGTCCACATCCCATAAAAACGAATTTAAAAAAAAATTGATCTGCCATGTGTCTGCCAATTTCACTAGTCTGTCTATGTCCTTATGTCCTCCTGAAGTCTGTTACTATCTTCCTCACTGTTTACTACATTTCCGCGTTTCGCGTCATCTGCAAACTTTAAAATTATGCCATGTATACCCAAGTCCAGGCCATTAATATATATGAAAAAGAGCAGTGGTCCCACTACCAACCCCTGGATGATTGTCTGCAGTGGAGCTACTCTGGAATGCTCTCTGTAATTGATGTCACTGGAGTGGTCTGGCAGGGAAGGAGAGCCTACTTGCAGCCTTGGGTTCAGTGCTGAAGTTAACATTTTCTTTGTATAGAACAAAATAGACAGAATTTCTCGCAATAATAGCATTTCTCTCCAGCAAATTCAAGATTGTTGTGCAACTGAAGCTATTAATTTGGCTGCCTATTTGCACCCTCTGTAGTTGCACAGAATACTTGCTTTACAGAAGAATTACAAGCTCCTGCTTAACTCCAACATAGCTGTCTTGATTCCAGATGCTTAATGTTTTGAATTTGCAGATTCTGTGGAATGTTTTTGACAAATGTGTCTGTTTTATCAGCAATCAATAGAAATGCTAATTGCTTCAGTTTTCTGCTAAGTGGATTCATCCTATAAGATTGCATTAGTCTTTCTGATGGTAACTTAGTCAATCAGGATTCGCCTGAAATAATGCCGTTGAGGTGGGTGCCTCGCCTTCAGTTCCTAGGCAGTCTTCTCCCACCAACTAATGCAGTGGACCACTTAACGTAATAGTTGCAGTAAAATTCATATTGGATAGATACTCTGCCAGAAAAGATAGCAAATGTAAAAAAAAATAATCAAATAAGCTATTTATAAATGCAAGATGAATAAAACGTGTGGAGCTTGGGAATGAGATCACTGCTGCAGAATAATGACTGAGGAAAAGAATGACGTTTCCTTGAGCTTGTTTCACAAGCACCAGATGACAGTGGTGAGAATTTTTAGAGATGGAGTGTCACTTGCTTTAAGATCCTGAGGAACAAGTGTTAGAACATGTGTACTGGATGTATTTTCAATTTGTGGTGTTGAATTTTTAATGCTCACGATTAGAAGGCTGTTAATGTAATTAGTTTTAAGTTGGGTGAGTATTGTAAGCATTCCATCTGGACAGGTCCCACTTGTCTGTTGCTGATGAAAAATTAATGGCTCCTTCTCCTTGCTGACTTCAACTTAATTGCATCTGATCAGATCAATCAGGTTTCAAAATGCTTAGCATTCCCATTGTTGACCTGATTTCCTGAAAGCTCCCAGGCTATTCAGATTGAAAAGATATATTTTTAAGTGATTGGATAAGGGATGTTAAAGCTGTTCTGGGAACCCAGTATCAGCATCAAGCACTCCTAGGTCGGGTGCTGTGCAACAAGATATAGAGACTGATTTTTGTCTTGGTAAAACCCCATAAATGAGCGCAGAGGCATAAAATGAGTAGAGATCAGTGCCACCAGATCTTGCCCATTTTCATCCAACATGTATTTCCACAAAGAAGTTCTTTAGGCGCACCAGAAATAGGTGACAAATGTTATATAAACAGATAAAGCATTATTGACTAAGTTTTAGCTTGGTATTAGCTCCTGTAATTCAGTCATGGTACACAGGGAGTTAACAGCTTAACTTGAGAAGATGGTTCGACTAGTCTGTTGTCTCAAAGTAGTTTGCCTTAGGAACAAGCCAAGCCAAATGCAAACATGCTGCTTTTTGTTCAGCTATGTGTATGTATGGCAGCTCCTTTTGAATTCAGCAGACAGTTTTTTTAAATTCACAAAACCCTAGCATCACTTTCAGGGCTTTTTCTTAGTCTGGAATTTTAAAGTTTGATGGATTTTAACTGGAGCCTATGTAGACAATCTATTTGGGACTTGCAAAAGTATTAGCTAAGGTAGATACTTCCTGTAATAAAGGGGAAAAGAATAGTTATGTCAGAAGAATGATTACAATTAGTTTGCACAAGAGTTGCTAATTATTATTTCTACTATACAAGAAGTTAGCAAAGTTTAACTACTACTGTGAAGTTTTTGCTATTTATTCGCTTGTTCATTTACTGGTTAAGAACATAAATAGGAGCAGGAGTAGGCCATTTGGCCCTTCGAGCCTGCTCCACCATTCAACAAGATCATGGTTGATCTTCTATCTCAACTCCACCTTCCTGCAATATCCCCATATCCCTTGATTCCCTTAATATCTAATAATCTATCGATCTCTGTCTTGAATATACTCAACGACTGAGCATCCACGGCCCTCTGGGATAGAGAATTCCAAAGATTAACAACCCTCTGAGTGAAGAAATTTCCCCTCATCTCAGTCCTAAATGGCTGACCCCTTATTCTGAGACTATGACCCCTAGTTCTAGACTCCCCAGCCAGGGGGAACATCCACCCAGCATCTACCCTGTCAAGCCCCTTAAGAATTTTATACGTTTCAGTGAGATCACCTCTCATTCTTCTAAACGCTAGGGAATATAGGCCTAGTCGCCTGAATCTCTCCTCATAGGACAATCTCCCCATCCCAGCAATCAGTCTAGTGAACCTTCATTGCACTCCCTCTAAGGCATTTGGCAGTTATAGCCTAAAACAAGGCCTAGTGTAATGTCATTCTGCTGCTTCTCAAAGATCAAGAGGATCATGTGGAGGATAGGATAGAACCAATTGCTGAAGCATTATCACAGGCATGCTACCAGAGTTGCCTAGATGTCAGAGCAAATGTAAACCATGTCGATGACATAGAAAGTGAATGTTCAGCTAAGGGAGTGGTGTGTGGTAAAAAGGGTGAAAAGATACCAAAATATAACAATCGTAATGTAGTGCAACTAACATCATTAGGTGTCCATGCCATGTTCTGGCCTTTAAGCCAGAAGTGCACATCTTTATAATTTTGCCTATATAAATTAGATGGCTGGATTGTTGTATTTCGCTTTTCAATAGAAAATAATTTGAAGAGATGGCCACCAACGTTAAGCAGTGATTGCAGATTTCTTTTTCCTCTTGATTTTTTTTGTCATTAATTCTGTGGGCGAAGGGGCTTTCATTCATTTTTGAAAGCACCCCACCCACAGAGAAGAAAATTATAGGGGCATTGAAAAGGTTTTGAAAGAAAAGAAATACGATACCAAGGGGTGAATTTTAACCCCTAAAAACAAGTGGGTTGGATGAGATGTTAAAATTTTTAAATCTCAAACCCGACCCCAATCCAGCCACTTACGGTTTTAACGGAAGCGGGACAAGGGATGGACAGCCAACCCACTCCCAGGAGGCGGGTTGACCATTTAACTACTGGCAGCCTCAGATTTAACCTTTTTTACAGGTTTAACCCTGGCTGGCCGGATTTCCCAGGCCTCTGGAAACTCGGCAGCTCAAAGAAGGCGAGGACAGCTTCTGGAAAAACGCAAATGCCTTTGCAGCACTGATTGTGGGCCAGGCTTACCTTCTTCTCTTAGATCGGACTCCCCCCATATATAGACCCCCATCCGGTGATCAGACCCCCCCTCCTGGGGTCGGGGATCAGACCCCCCACGCTCCCACTAGCAGCTGCAGGCTCCTTACCTGTAGCTGTGGCCTGCTCCAGAGTGCTCCCCGCCCCACAGCATATGGGTAAACTCGGACTTCCGGGTTTCATATCCGAAACTCCGCCTCTCCCGCTTACCAAACCAGCCCCCGTCAATATCGGGCCCAAATTTTAGATCAACATGAACTTTTAATGAAGAGATTTAGAAAGTTTAACACATTCCTAATGAGAAAAGTAAGTTAAGCAGAATATGAGGTTTCATAATAAGGAAGGGAATTAATGATGAAGTGAAATGGGAGAACATGATTCTGATTTTTTTTTAACTTCAGTGTGTGATGCAAAAATGAAAGTAAAACCAGAGATTTAATATGCAGAATATGAGTTGTACAATGTCAGACTTAAAAAAAAAAACTTACCATTTGGGTATAACATTCACAACTGAAGTTTAAATTATTTAGCTCTGTTTTAATTCAAGAATATCTATGGGAAGGAAAATATATGGAGTGTTTACAGCTGGGATAAAAAGATAGAATGGGAACCGGCTCCAGAGGGCCCAACCACCTCCATCTGAGATAATAACCAACAAACATGTATTGTTGATTGGAGCAGGTCTTGGATGAAGGGTGTGAAGGCGTTGGTTTAAAGAATATAAAATTGTCAGGATTACAAATCGTAACCGTGCTACCCTTTTGTGCCAGTGATTGTGATCTTTTGCTTCCAGTTTGTGGCTGCACCTTTTAGCTGTTAGGAGTAGCAGTAACATCTTCATTTTTTTGGGTGTTTATTGTTTTTTGCCCATCAATACCCAACAAATAAGGTTTTATGTTCAAGATTAAAAATTGTTAAAAGAACATCCTGTTTAATCTTCAGAATTAGTCATTAATGGGACTAAACGGCGTTTGTTGGGTAATAAATGTCGACACAGCTGAAGCATTCAACAGTGCTTTAGACCGGTTCCTCATTCCTAATTCTTTGAGCAGTAGAGGGATTTGAGCTTGGGGTATGAGGGGGATGAAAAAATGTCACCTAAAGTGGGCTGCATAGCCTTTTTTTCCACCATTCTTAACTTAAACTCACAAGCAATGAAGTAATGAATCGGTTTTGCAGTAATTTTTCTATCAAGTACTTGATGTACTGTTTGTACTGTTGTATCATGTGTTTTGCTCTTAACTGGTAGCATACATGTTTGTAAGCAGATTTCAAAAATTCTGCAAACATTTACTTTTTAAAACTTTCTTCAACACCAGTAATTTTTTTCAGTATCTCCGGGGATGTAAGTTTTTGTATTTTCTGTTTGTATGCTGGCTGTTTACCCCTGTTGCATGGGACGAAGCAACAGTCTGAAAGCCATTAAAAAAAATATTGCCTTGCTTTGTACTTTGTAAAGCAATTTATTCAGAAGCGCTCTTCTCCTACAGAAAGCAGCAAAGAAGATGTTGGATGTGCACTGTAAGATGAAGCCCTACATTGTGTGATTTTAAGTGAAGTGTGATTTTCCTTTTGTAGTGTTTCTTGTTCTGAGACGGAATGTGTTCTTGCAGAGTGAATTGAAGGTGATAAATTGAAATAAGCTTTGTGTTTTGTAGCAAATAATATTTCAGTATAAATATCACTTATGCAGTGTTCTGTAGAATTTCAATTTGTTCTTTGGTATGATCATACTTGTGTGAAACTGAGTAGCCCCATTATATCTCTGAGCACACCATTCTTCAAACACAGCTTGAAGTACAAACCTTGGGTAACCCTGTGAATATTTTTATCTCCAGCTTTAATGACTAAAATAATTGATTGTGCTGCAGACACATGTCACTCACTGGAACTGTAATGCTGACAACTACTGGCTTACATTTGAGCCATTGTAATATTTAACATTTTCTTTAATACTTGGACTGCATTAGCATTTCTCCACAGTGTACTCCACCCCAAAAAAACTGCAGCTTTAGAATGAGAAACTGCACTGTGTGAACAGACATCCCCAAGGTGTACTTTGGGTGAACAGTGTTTTTTATAATATTGAGCATGCCGATTTACAGACAGTTCTTCCTCCCCTCTCTTTTTAAACTCTGCATTCACATTAGAATTTCTCTCTCTTTTTTTGACACTATTTCTTTCAGATGATTAAACAGGATAGTCTTGGTCATGAACTTCTCCATCTTTGCTAGAGATGACACTTTGTGATTGGCTGGCATGATGTCACCGGAGGGCTGCCTTCCTTGCACAGAAGTCATTCTGCCAGCTTTACAACCCCTCTCCCATCCCACGGTGGTGTAACTGTCGAGCAGTTTGACTAAGGGCAAAAGGAATTTTAGCTGTGCAACGGTTCAGGCATGACATTGGTAGAAGCATGCAAGCAGACTCTCTGTTCGCTCAACACGGAAATAGTGGTGTAATCAGGAGGAGCCTAAAAAATGGAGCATAAAATAAAATATTTATTTAAAAGAATGGGGGCAATCAAAAGCATGATGAAGTTGCGCTAAGAAGTGATGGACCCCTAGATCATGCCCATGATTTTGCTCTCCATGAGTTTGTATGAGGAGCAGCAAAGCAGAGGCTAGGTACTTGCGAAAATCAGAAAACTAGTCTGGCTGAAAGCTTTAGCAAAATACTGTGGATACTGGAAATCGGAAATAGCAACAGAAAGTGCTGGAAACACTCAGCAGGTCAGGTAGCACCGAGGAGAGAAACAGAGCCTGACCTGCTGAGTGTTTCCAGCACTTTCTGTTGTTATTTCTGGCTGAACGCTTGGCTGTTTCCTTCTAAAGGCAGGCTACAGGGCACCAAAGATTAAGACCTGGAACAGGGAAGGTGTAGGTTGACTCTATAGAGGGGGGTGGGGAGGAGGAGACAATAAAATTATATAGAAATATTTAGCTCTACTATAAGTGCATTACATTTTGTATGCTTTTATTGTTTGCTGTGTTTTCTCCTGGTCATGAAGATTAGATTGACAGTAAGCGCTTGATTAATTTTCTGAAAACATAATATCTGCAGCAATGTTTCATTTACAGATATCCCAGAAGAAGAGGCAAAATATTGGACTCAGAAACTAGAGCAGTTGAATGCCATAAGGGACCATGATGAGGTGGGTAAAGAAATAGAGCAATCGACTGTAATGTAATGTTCTGATAAAAAAAATATAGCTAAGATGAAGCCCAGCAATTGTACAAATGATGACTGCAATATTCATAAATTGATGAAATAGTACATAAGAACATAAGAACATAAGAAATAGGAGCAGGAGTAGGCCAATCGGCCCCTCGAGCCTGCTCCACCATTCAATAAGATCATGGCTGATCTGATCCTAACCTCAAATCTTCTATCACTCTGCATCCACCCGAACCCATGTGATCTCCCGGGAGAGGTGAAAAACCAGATAAAGACCCAATGGCCAATTTGGGAGAAAAAAATCTGGGAAATTCCTCTCCAACCCATCTAGGCGATCGAAATTCTTCCAGGAGATCACTCTGTCCCTATATTTTCTACAGTACTTACCTTCTGTAAAGGCGATCTCCACCCCAGCCAGGAACAGGAATAAAACCATCTCCTGAAATCTAACACAGAATTTGAACACAGTAAGAGCAGAACCAGGCTACACGGCCCCTGGGCCCACTCCACTACCCACAGGGCCATGACCATTCCGAACCTAGACTCATGTCCAATTTCCTGCCCGCTCCCCGTAACCCTTAATTCCCTTTACTTCTAGGAAACTATCTATTTCTGTTTTAAATTTATTTAATGATGTAGCTTCCACAGCTTTCTGGGGCAGCAAATTCCACAAACCTACCACCCCCTGAGTGAAGAAGTTTCTCCTCATCTCAGTTTTGAAAGAGCAGCCCCTTATTTTAAGATTATGCCCCCTAGTTCTAGTTTCACCCTTCATTGGGAACATCCTCACCGCATCCACCCGATCAAGGCCCTTCACAATCTTATATGTTTCAATAAGATCGCCTCTCATTCTTCTGAACTCCAATGAGTAGAGTCCCAATCTACTCAACCTCTCCTCATATGACCACCCCCTCATCCCCGGGATTAACCGAGTGAACCTTCTTTGTACTGACTCGAGAGCAAGTATGTCTTTTCTTAAGTATGGACACCAAAACTGTATGCAGTATTCCAGGTGCGGTCTCACCAATACCTTGGACAACTGCAGCAATACCTCCCTGTTTTTATATTCCATCCCCCTAGCAATAAAAGCCAACATTCCATTGGCCTTCTTGATCACTTGCTGCACCTGCATACTAACTTTTTGAGTTTCGTGCACCAGGACCCCCAGATCCCTTTGTACTACAGTACTTTCCAGTTTCTTGCCATTAAGATAATAACTTGCTCTATGATTTTTCCTGCCAAAGTGCATAACCTCACACTTTCCAGTATTGTATTCCATCTGCCAAATCTCTGCCCACTTACTTAGCCTGTCTATGTCCCTTTGCAGGTTTTTTATGTCCTCCTCACTCACTACTTTCCGTCCCATCTTTGTATCATCTGCAAACTTTGATATGTTACACTCGGTCCCCTCCTCCAAATCGTTAATATAGATTGTAAAGAGTTGGGGACCCAGCACTGACCCCTGCGGAACACCACTAGTTACTGGTTGCCAATCTGAGAGCGAACCATTTATCCCAACTCTCTGCTTTCTGTTAGAGAGCCAATCCTCCACCCACGCCAGAATATTACCCCCAATCCCGTGATTTTTTATCTTGAGCAATAATCTTTTGTGTGGCACCTTGTCAAATGCCTTTTGGAAGTCTAAATACACTACGTCCACTGGTTCCCCTTTATCCACCCTGTATGTTACTTCCTCAAAAAACTCAAGCAAATTTGTCAAACATGACTTCCCCTTCATGAAACCATGCTGAGTTTGTCCTATTAAATTATGTTTATCCAAATGTCCCGTTACTGTCTCCTTAATAATGGACTCTAACATTTTACCAACCACAGATGTTAGGCTAACAGGTCTATAGTTTCCAGCCTTCTGCCTACTACCCTTTTTAAATAAGGGTGTTACATTAGCAGTTTTCCAATCTGCCGGGACCTTTGCTGAGTCCAGGGAGTTTTGGAAAATTATTACCAATGCATCCACAATCCCTACCGCCACTTCCCTCAAGACCCTAGGATGCAAGCCATCAGGTCCAGGGGATTTATCCGCCTTGAGTCCCATTATTTTACCAAGTACCACTTCCTTAGTGATTTTAATCGTATTTAGTTCCTCCCCCCCCCCCCAGAGCCCCCTGTTTGTCCAGTGTTGGGATATTCTTAGTGTCCTCTACTGTAAAGACTGATGCAAACAAATTATTTTGCATCTCCATGTTTCCCACCATTAATTTCCCGGTCTCATCCTCTAAGGGACCAACATTTACTTTAGCCACCCTTTTTCTTTTTATATAACTATAGAAACTTTTGCTGTCTGTTTTTATATTTTTTGCTAATTTACTTTCATAATCTATCTTCCCTTTCTTAATCAATCTTTTAGTTATTTTTTGCTGTCTTTTAAAGACTTCCCAATCTTCCATCCTCCCACTAGATTTGGCTACCTTATATGCCCTTGTTTTTAGTCGGATACTATCCTTAATTACTTTACTTAGCCACGGATGGCTATCTTTTCTTTTACACCCTTTTTTCCTCAGTGGAATATATTTTTTTTGGAAGTTGTAAAATAACTCCTTAAATGTACACCACTGATCATGTACTGTCTTACCCTTTAATCTATTTTCCCAGTCCACTCTAATCAATTCTGCTCTCATACCTTCATAGTCTCCTTTATTCAAGCTCAGCACGCTTGTTTGAGATCCAACCTTCTCACCCTCTAATTGAATATGGAATTCAACCATGTTATGGTCACTCATTCCAAGGGGATCCTTTACTAGGACATTTTTAATTAATCCTGTCTGATTACACAGGACCAAATCTAAGGTTGCTTGCCCCCTGGTCGGTTCAGTTACATACTGCTCAAGAAACCCATCCCTAATACACTCAATGAACTCATCCTCAAGGCTGTTCTGCCCAATTTGATTTGTCCAGTTAATATGATAATTAAAATCCCCCATAATTATAGCTGTTCCCTTATTACAAGCCTCAACTATTTCCTGAGTAATACTCCGTCCAACAGAGTTGCAACTGTTCGGAGGCCTATAGACTACACCCACTAGTGTTTTTTCCCCCTTATTATTCCTTATCTCCACCCAAACTGTTTCACTATCCTGCTCCTTTGACCCAATATCATTTCTCTGTATTATAGTGATTCCTTCCTTTATTAACATAGCCACCCCACCTCCTCTCCCTTCCTGCCTGTCCTTCCTGATTGTTAAATAACCTGGTATGTTTAATTCCCAGTCATGGTCACCCTGCAGCCATGTTTATGTAATGGCCACAAGATCATACCCATATGTCGTTATTTGTGCCGTTAACTCATTCATTTTGTTACGAATGCTACGTGCATTCAGATAAAGAACTTTCAAATATGTTTTGTAACACTTAGTTCCTGTTTTTTCCCTTTTTAGTACTTTACTTTTTACTCCATACCTCCTGTCCCTTCCTGACACGTTCTGTTTTTTAATTCACCACTGCTACCTAAGTCTATGACCTTCTCTGTTGTCATTTCTATTATTTGCTCTCTAGAAACCCCCCCCCCGACTAATTAGTTTAAAGCCCTCTCTACAGCCCTAGTTGTATGATTCGCCAGGACTCTAGTCCCAGCTCTGGCCAAGTGGAGTCCATCCCAACGGAACAGCTCCCTCCTGTCCCAGTACTGGTGCCAGTGTCCCAAGAAGCAAAACCCATTTCTCCCACACCAGTCTTTGAGCCACGCATTTAACTCTTTAATTTTATTTATCCTAGCCAAATTCGCTCGTGGCTCAGGTAATAACCCAGAGATTATTACCCTTGAGGTTCTGTTTTTTAATTTGACCCCTAGCTGCTCATACTCCTTTAACAGAACCGTCTTCCTTGTCCTATCTACGTCGTTTGTACCAACATGGACCACGACAACTGGATCCTCCCCCTCCCACTCCAAGTTTCTTTCCAGCCCAGAAGAGATGTCCTTAACCCTGGCACCAGGCAGGCAACACTTGAATGGCCCCCTGTACCACGGTGCTGTGGCCAAGTTGCTCATCCTCCCTGCAGTCCCCGCTCCCGCCCTCACAGGGAGTAAGAACCTCGATCCTGCTGGACAAGAGCAAGGGCTGCGTCTCCTTCAACACTACTTCCTGGATCCCTGTACCTTCCTCACTCGTAGTCACACCGTCCTGTCCCTGACCACGGACTACATCTGCAGTAATTAACTTCATAGGTGTGACCATCTCCTGAAACATAGAGTCCAGGAACTTCTCCCCCTCCCTGATGTGTCGCAGTGTCTGAAGCTCGGTCTCAAGCTCCATAACATGGAACTTGAGTTCCTCTAGCAGCAAACACTTGTCGCAGATGTAATCACCGTGAGCCTCAATGGGGTCCACTGGCTCCCACATCTCGCAACTGTAACACATCACCTGCTCCATTCTATATAATTAATTAAATTTCTTATTATTAGTTTGAAGACCCTGCCCGGATATAGATGATAATATCACACCACTATTCAATAGGACTTACCAACTTAAAGGTATAAAAGAGAAGAGAAGGAAGAAAACCAACCAACCAGCTGATCACCAACCTCCTCCTTGAATACTGTCTGTGGGGCCTGTTTGGTTGACTCGTCTCGCTGCTCCGCCTCCGCAGTGCTGTCTAAGCCTGGGAGTGGGGGGAAAAACAGCGCAAAAAACACACCCTCACCTCCCACTTGCCCGAACTCTCCCACTTACCAAACACACTAAAATTCACAAAATACACTTAACTGATTTTTCTCCCACTTACCAAAACTCCAGCAGCACTCAATGCACAAAGCACTAGTAATTTAACTGAGTGAATTTTTGAAGAGCCCTTGAAAAATAACACCCCAAAACTGTAAATTTGATTCTCTTTTCAAAAATTAAAATTAAAAATGTTACCTATATTTTATTATTGCAAACTTAGTCCAACTATAAATGATAGCCTTATTACACCAAATGATTTAATTTTATTGACGGCTACATTTTTCCTCAAGGTTGGGAGCGATGGTTCACTGTCAAAGGCATGGAATAGGATAACTGGTCCAGAGAACAATTAATTTTGAATCATTCTCCTGATTTTCCAATTTTTGAAAAGAGAAATTATTTCTGCATCATTGAATTTAAAAAACAATTTTCTGTTGTGTTTTCAAGCAATAATCTTCGGGTGGGAAGGGAATGGAGAAACTGAAAATAGCTTCTCATTCACCAATGGTTTGGACTTTTCAACCTTTGCGACCAACACCAGTGGCTCCATTTCTGGTTTAAACACCTCAAGGCAGCCAATTGAATATTTAAATCTGGTTGTTAACACCCCAATACTGGAAAACATCGTGGGCCAAACTTTGCTGTTGAAATAACAGCATATTTAATATGCGCGTGTTATTAACATGTAAATCGTTCAGCAAGTTTTAACGGGGAAGAGATACCCCATGAATTGCGAATCGCCACAATTTGCTGGACTATTTGCACTGCTCCGCTGTTAGTGGCCACCTCCCTGTGGATTTCAAGAAATTGCTGCATTTGCACATTAATTACCAATTAAATTCGCCACAGAAAGTCAGGGTTGGTACTTAACAGCTTAAGTACCTTTTTCATAGAATTGTAGTGATTCGTGTGCATCGCCACTAAATAATCGAGTTCGACTTCGACGAACTATAAATAAGTTGTTTATTTACAGGAACCGGTTAAATACAACAAGTAAGGTAGCAGGTAAGGTGGCTGACTGTAGGAGCACCGTGGTGTAGGTCTTTCCCCAGCGGGGACGCCACGAGGACTAACTAGAAGTTTCCGAACTCAACTGCTAGCAGGTTCCGAGCTCAACTGCCAGCAGGTTCCGAGCTCAACTGCCAGCAGGTTCCGAGCTCTACTGCCAGAAGGTTCCAAGCTCTGACGTCATGACGTCATCACGTTCTTCCTGCCGTTGAGGAGTCACGTGATGGACGGCATGACGTCATCGCGCAGAGTACAGGAGAGAAGCCTGAGTATAGTAACAGATACATACAGTAAGGTAAGTTAAAGGGAATTATGTATATCTCAATGTAAGGGACAACCGGTGGTACTGCCACAGAATCATAGAAATTTACGGCACAGAAGGAGGCCATTCAGCCCATCATGTCTGTGCTGACCGAAAAAGAGCTATCCAACCTAATCTCACTTTCCAGCTCTTTGTCTGCAGGTTACGGCACTTCAAGTGCATATCCAAGTACTTTTTACCTGTGATTAAGGTTTCTGCCTCTACCACCCTTTCAGGCAGTGAGTTCCAGACACCCACCACCTTCTGGGTGAAGAAAGTTCTCCTCAACTCCCTCTAATTGTTCTACCAATTACTTTAAATCTATGCCCCCTGGTTCTTGACCTCTCTGCTAAGGGAAACGGGTCCTTCCTATCCACTCTATCCAGGCCCTTCATAATTTTATACATCTCAATTAAATTTCCCCACGACCTCCTCTGTTCCAAAGAAAACAACCCCAGCCTATCCAATCTTTCCTCATAGATAAAATGATCCAATCCTGGCAACATCCTTATAAATCTCCTCTGTATCCTCTCTAGTGCAATCACATTTTCCCTGTAATGTGGTGATCAGAACTGTGCGCAGTACTCCAGCTGTGGCCTAACTAGTTTTTTATACAGTTCAAGCATAACCTCCCTGCTCTTACATTCTATGCCTCGGCTAATAAAGGAAAGTATCCTGTATACCTTCTTAACCACCTTATCTTCCTGCCCTGCTACCTTCAGGGATCTGTGGACATGCACTACAAGGTCCTTCTGTTCCTCCACACTTCTCAATATCCTACCATTTATAGTATATTCCCTTGCCTTGTTATCCCTCCCCAAATGCATTACCTGACACTTCTCTGGATTGAATTCCATTTGACACTTTTCTGCCCACCTGATCAGTCCATTGATATCTTCCTGCAGTCTACAGCTTTCTTCTTCACTATCAACCACATGGCCAATTTTTGTATCATCTGGAAACTTCTTAATCATGCTTCCTACATTGAAGTCTAAATCATTGATACATACCACAAAAAGCAAGGGACCTAGTATTGAGCCCTGTGGATCCCCACTATAAACAGCCTTCCAGTCACAAAAACACCCATCAACTATTACCCTTTGCTTCCTGAGCCAATTTTTAATGTAGAGATTTATGTTCCTGCAATGCCACTCAACCTCTCCGGCCCAGAAAAGGAACAATTGAAACTGTGGGGTCTCATTCCTGCAGGTAGTAAAATTGTTGTTCAAGATTTTAAAATTTAAAATTAAAATTTATTTTTCTTAGCTTTCCTTTCTGTCTCTTTTCTCTCTCTCTCCTAATCCAGTCTTTATTTCCCTGTCTTTAGTTTTCTTTCTGTACCTGATTTGATTCTAATTCACCCTATTTCCTTCTGTCATTCCTCTGTTTCTTTCTTAATCATTAAATTAAATTGGTTAAGGAGATACACTGTTGGTCCCGTCATTCACCAAGTTCCCAGATGCCCCGTTGCCCTCGTTGCGCCGTTATCAGCTCACACTTGCAGCAACTTGCTGCGCAAAATATTTTCAAGCTGAAGAGTGAGCAAAAAGTCTAACTAATGGCACGTGCTGCGAGATGCCCCCCTACAGCAAATTCTGGGCCATTAAAAGGAGGATAATCCAGTCACAGTGGCTTTTGTTCAAAATAATCTGCTAAAGTCTATGGGGTAGAATTTCCGCAGGGGTTCCATGATCTCCTGCATAACTTCTTTCGGTGGAAACCCCGGATAAATGGCGTAAATGACCATATCTTCGGGTTTCTACTGATTTTCCACTGACGATAATGGTAGGAAAAGAACCCCCACGGAAATTATTGGTACAGGAAACTTTGTGCTATCCGGCACCAACGGGACCGAGCTGTTGCCGTTCCCTCAAAACTGCCGGACACTCCAGCTCTAATGTTGAAAGATACGGAAGCTTTTGAGCTCCGTATCTGTCAACAAACCCTCAACAGCTTCTAAACAGTCCAAGCGTCTCTGTAGCTTAGCAACAGCTTCAGCAGACCTTGCAGAGCTTGACTGTTGAGGAAAAAAGCAACGAGAAGAAAAAAAAGCTAACGAAAATGGCTCCTGATTTTTGCCGGTGGCTCGAGCATTCCGGACAGTTAGCCTCCGGATAACACACAGTTTCCTGTATATGTATATTTTTTTTAAAAATTATAAAAATGTTTACAATTTTCTAACTTCCTGTCCTAATACAGACCTGTCATTTTGACTTTTTCTCTAAGGCTGTTCCAGTAACTTCTCTGGTGGGAAAGCTGCCAATGAAATGGAGTAGCTTTATTCGTTTTAATGGTTATCTTGGGTAGATTGTAACTTTGAAATCAATGGATAATAAAACAGGCTGCCAACTCGCTATCACTCGTTTTATACTATCGCAAAAAGTCAAAATCTACCCCCTTGATTTCAGACCAGCCTATGCGTCAGCCATGGCTCATTTGGTAGCACCCTCGGCTCCGAGTCAGAAAGTTGTGGGTTCAAGTCCCACTCCAGGGACTTGAGCACAAAAATCAAGGCTGACACTCCAGTGCAGCACTGAGAGAGTCCTGTGCCTCCCGTAAAGAAAGAAAGACTTTCAATTATATAGCGCCTTTCATGATCAGCGGATGTCCCAAAGCACTTTACAGCTAATGAAGTACTTTCTCAATATGATGATGATTAAGGGATAAATATTCGCTAGGACACCGGGGATAACTCCCCTGTTCTTCTTTGAATTAGTGCCATAGGATCCTTTACATCCACCTGAGAGAACTTGGCTTAACGTCTCATCTGAAAGACGGCACCTCCGACAGTGCTGCACTGGAGTGTCAGCCTAGATTTTTGTGCTCAAGTCCCTGGAGTGGGACTTGAACCCACAACCTTCTGACTGAGGCGAGGGTGCTACCAACTGAGCCATGGCTGACACACAGGCTGGACTGAAGTCAAGGGGGTAGATTTTGACTTTGTGCGATAGTATAAAACAGGTGATAGCGAGTTGGCAGCCTATTTAATTATCCAGAGCTGCGTGACCAGGATAAATGCACTACCAGCTGGGTACTCTGTACTTTGCTCGTAGCTTGTTCTCCTGGGATCGGGTAGCTCCATATGAAGCTTATGTTTTGATTCTTTGCATGTTAATAAATTCTAACCACATTCTCAGTAAATATTTCTGGATTTTTTTATAATGATAGTATAACCAATACTAGTATTGCCGCTGTTCCTCCAGTGGTACTTTTAACAAAATGAAATATGTGATTGTGTCTGATTAACTCTTTACTTTCCTGTGTCCTATCCAGTACTCAATTGGTGAAGAAGTTCAGAAGAAGCCTTTGCCCATTGCTCCCTCCCAGTGTTGTAAGTTTTAAAAAAAGTGATTACCATCAAGTTTTCTGCAGCTTGAATCACTGTTCAGTGCTTTGCTTAGGAAGATTTGTTTGCTGTATTTTTCTTTCTCACATCTAAAATGCACATTATTTTTGTTTCTTTCTAATATTCACCCTACAGCCTTTTATTTGAGAATCATAGTTGGATAATTCACCTGCAACAGGAGATATTTAAATATTTAATACAGAGTTCACTTTTGCGATATCTACTTTCTTAAAAAAAATCTAAAATTCAACTAGGCAGATATGTGCCGCTATTTAGCTTTTTCAGGCAAGTGCTACCTTTTGTATGTTGAAAGAGGGGACATTGTTGATGCATGGTTCTGCACAGTACTGCTCATATGCATGCTTGCAGGATATGGATAGTTAATGCAAGCAAACTTGTGCTTTATTATTGAGTAAGAAATTTACATTTTAAAAACACAATTTAAATCAGTTTGTCAAAAAAACTAATACTGTACAGGTAAAATCGATATATATAAAAGAGTTGGTTTGTCTGTTTGTCTGATGTCCGCTATACACTCAAAAGTTATAGAGCGTACCTACACATATGTTATATCAAAAGAAAGCTGATGATCAGGGGAGTGTCATAGGCATATTTACTTTTTGGTCAGACAAAAATTGTTCGTACAGTATACAAAAAACGTTCAAAAAAGGACAAAATCCGCTCATTAGCAGTTGACCTATCCTACCGCTCATTAGCGTTGAGTGACGTGATGGTTGACCAATTGGGGGGTGCTTCATGGCGTTTGTGGGCGGGGCCTAATCGTTCAAACTGCTGAGCGGGAGCTGAGCTGAGGTGAGTGGCGGCCATTAAACACCTGCCGGGCCTCAAGCTCAAAAAATGGTAATGGAGGTGAGGAAATTGTTGATTCATTAGTATTGACACATTAACCACTGGAGGCAATGCCAGAAACGACGCAGATGGGGATTAAATGATATGAAATATAGACTTCCAGCAAAAAAAAAAGTTGGCTTTAAAAGAAAAAAAAATCCATTTGCAAAGGGGACTCCGGCTTTTCCCCCCCTCGGCGGTGGATGAGCTGCTTGCAGGCCTCAGGCCTCGAAGCCTCAGCCTTTCCTCGCCAGCCACGCCCGAGCGAGGCACTGCCCGTCCCGCTGGGCCCGATTCCAAACCAGCGGCCCGCGATCGCTGCCATCTTGGTAAAGGCTGGCGGGGCGGGACAGAGCCGAGCGTAGCCATTGCCGCCATCTTGGTAAAGGCTGGCGGGGCGGGAGACAGCAAGCGCGTGAACGTCGGCGGCGGCCTGGAGTGGGACCTGAGCTAAGGTGAGTTGGGCCGGGCCTCACGTGCTAGGCCGCGCACGGGCCAGCCCTGAGGTGCTGATCCGCACACGGGGGCTTCGGGTCACCGCGTCCGGGCTCTGAGGAAAGGGAGAGAGAGAGCGGGAGGGAGGGAAAGAGGAAATCAGGGACAGACAGGGGGAGGGAGAGGAGAGACGGGGGGAGGGAGAGGAGAGGGGGGGAGGGAGAGGAGAGGGGGGAGGGAGAGGAGGGGGGAGGGAGAGGAGGGGGGAGGGGAGGGGAGAGGGGAGGGGGGAGGGAGAGGAGAGGGGGGAGGGAGAGGAGGAAGGAGGGTGAGGAGAGGGGGAGGGAGTGTGAGGAGAGGGGCAGGGAGGGTGAGGAGAGGGGGAGGAGGGAGGGAGAGGAGGGAGGGAGAGGAGAGGGGGAGGGAGGGAGAGGGGAGGGAGGGAGAGAGAGTAAAGCAGGGAGAGACGGGGAGGGAGAGAGAGAGGGTGAGGGAGGGAGGGAAAGAGTGAGGGGGTGGGAGAGGGAGGGAGAGCTTGCCTTCTTCCTTCCTTTCCTTCGCAGGGGTCCATCGGACCAGGCCTGAGGCGCTCCTTCCCCCCCTCTCCAGGCTAATCCCGAACTAAATCCAGCAGTCAGTCTCTCTCTCTCTCTTCCCCCCCGTCTCTCTCTTCTCCCCCCAGTCTCTCTCTCTCTCTCTCTCTCTCTTCCCCCGTCTCTCCCTTCTCCCCCCCAGTCTCTCTCTCTCTCTCTCTCGCTCTCTCCCAGTCTCTCTCTTTCTCCCTCTCTCTCTCTCTCCTTCCCACACAGACAGACAGACAGACAAACTCTTTGATTGTATATATAAAAATTATTTCTACTTTTTTCATAACAACATGCCCTCAAAAAACCCTTGGCACCGCCGGGCACTCCAGCTAGTGCCTAATAATTAATGTATCTGGTTGGAGAATTTGTGTGTAAATGGGTTTTGCATTTGACCAAAATGAATGTGAATAGAATTTACTCTAACCATTTCAGTCCCCTAACACACCATAGAAGCAAAGATACACAATAGCAATAACTTGCATTTATATAGCTCCTTTAACATCATAAAAATTCCCAAGCAAGGGGATATTGGGAGGGGTGACCAAAAGCTTGGTCAAAGAAGATTTTCAAGAGAGTTGAAGAAGTAGGGAGAGTTGGAGAGATGGAGGGTTTTCAGGAGCAAAATCGAGGTGGATGAAGGTACAGCACCAATAGTGGGGAGATGCACAAGAGGCTGGAGTAAGAGGAATGGAGAATTCAGAGGGGTTTTAAGGCTAGAGGAGGTTGCAGAGATAAAGAGGGGCAAGGCAATGAATATATGTAAACAGGAGGTCAATTTTCACTCCCTTCGCCTGGCATTAATGGGGTAGTAACAACCTCAAAATGGGGCCCCTTTAACACCGGCAATGTGGTCAGCACCCTTCTAAAAGGGCCCTACCTCCGTGTGTCCAAAGTGGCTGCCTGTTTCACGCAAATAGGCCTCTTTTAATATGGCCATATTGCCATTTTAGATAGGAACTGGTCGGAGCCTGCACAATGCCCAAAGAGTCGGAGTGTACTTCTGCAGACCACAAAAATAACCTGGGCTGCTGGCACCCCGGGACCCCACCCTCAGCGATCATGACCCCACCCCATCTGCGACATACCTTCCTGGCGGCAGTGCCGGCCTGTTTTCCTTTGCTGAATCTGGTGAGCTGCCTGTTGGGGGCCCTGCAGCTTGCCTGGCAAATTATAAATGAAGCCGGTCCTCAAAATCATGGGGGGCCACCTTCCGCCTGAATAAGCAGCTGGCCAGCGTGCTTCGCCGGTTGGCTGCCCAAAAGTCAAAATTGACCCCAACAATGAGAGGTTTACATTCGAGAGGTTGGAAATCAGCGAGGACAGAGGTGATGGGTGAACAGGACTTGGTGCAGGAATAGAAGCAGAGTTGGATGAAAATTTCAGCAGCAGATGAGCCGAGGTAGGGGTGGAGGCAGGCGATGTTACAGAGGTGGAAGTAGGCGGTTTTTGTGATGAGAGGATATGGGGTCGGAAGTTCAGCTTAAGATCGAATTGAACGGTCTGTTTCAGCTAGGGAGGTGTATGGAATCGGTGGCAATTGTACATAGTTTGTACATGTGGAAGCTGACTCCATGCCTACCAGTGATATTGCCAGGGGCAGCACGTGCAGATGAGGAAGCGGAGAAGGCCATGGATCGACCCTTGGGGGATTCTGGAGGTAGTGGTGTGGGGCCGGAAAGGAAACCATTGCTGGAGATGCTCTGTCTATGATTGGATAGCTATGAGTAGAATCAAATGAGGGCAGTCCCATTGAGCTGGACAATGGAAAAGAAGCATTGGTGGAGGATGGTGTGGTCGACCATGTCAAAGGCTGCAGAGAGGATGAGGAGAGATAATACACCATGGTCAAATAGGTCAGCACTTTTGAGTTTGGTTAGGGCCATTTCACTGCTGTGACAGGGGCATAAACCTGATTGGAGTGATTCAAACAGGGAGTTGTGGGAAAGCTAGCACAGATTTGGGATGCAACAACATGCTCAAGGACCTTGGGGAAGAAAGGGAGTTTAGAGATTGGGCAGCAGTTTGTGGGGGTGGGGGGGCGGTTGGTTGAGGAGGGGCTTGATGACTGCGATTTCAAAGGGAGGGGGGGAGAATAGTGGAGGACAGGGAGCCATTAACAATATCAGCTACACTGAAGCCAGGAAGAGACATTAGGTGGTCAGCAGTTTAGTGGAAATAGGGTTAAGGGAGCAGGAAGTAGGTCTCTTTGATGAGATGAGATCAGCAAAGGCATGAAGAGAGATGGGAGAGATAGTAGCAATATGCTTTAGGGCTATGGCAGGGGGAACCCTGGGGGAGATTTTGCTTGGTTGGCATGGGGAAGGAGGGCAAGCAGTAGAGCTAGCTGAATGGATGGTCTCATTCTTAGAAAGAAAAGAAAGACTTGCATTTATATAGCACTTTTCATGACCACTGGATGTCCCAAAGCACTTTACAGCCAATTAAGTACTTTTTGAAATGCAGTCACTGTCAGAATGTAGGAAACACTGCAGCCAATTTGCACACAGCAAGCTCCCACAAACATCAATGTGATAATCACCAGATAATCTGTTTTAGTGATGAAGAGGTCTATAAACTTCTTCTTCTTCTTGTTGGAGGTGAGGGTGATGTAGGCAGGGGAAGAGGTGAGGGTGATGTAGGCAGGGGAAAAGCAGTTTAAGGAGTCAAGTGGTCGTGGAGAAAGGAAGTTGGAAGTTATATTCGCTCTCCAGGATGATTCTAGAGTAGTGGGTGGCTTTGGCAGAAGAGAATGAGCCCCATTAGCACTTGATGTGATCCAGCCTGATCTGGTGATAGATGACCAAACGGTTTGTGCACCAGGTACGTTCAAGTCTGCATCGTTTGGAGCAAAGATGGGGACCATATCAGAGGAAATGACGAGGATGCGAGAGCGTAAAAGTTTTGCTGGAGACAATGGCATAAAAGATTTTTGAATGGTGTTGGACAATTTAACAACTAACGGGGGGGAGGAGGCTCCATGGTGAAGGGGTGGTTGAGCACATGATGACTGCAGAATATTGTGCCAAATGGAAGGCGATAGGCTAGGCAGTTGTAAGGGACTTGAGAAGAGATTTTTGCAACATGAACGCAGAAAGAAATGAGGTTGGAAGACGGTAGAAGAATGTGAGTGGTGTGGGATACAAGGAAGTGGTCAGAGATGACCTCGCCAGTGCGTGAGATCATGGAAATTGAGAAGCCACGGGATGGCACGGTCAAGGGGAGAGAGGTTTAGGTAGAAGAGGAGAGCAATGAATTCAGAGGAGTGAAGGCCAGGGGTAATGCGATGAAGATTGAAATCACCGAAGATGGGTAGTTGCTCAGTGTAGAGGCTGAGGGTGGATATCCTGGGGTGAAACTCTGAATGGGGCTTGCGACGAATATACTTTGATGAATGGTGTTAAGCTAGCCAGGGAGGCCGAAAGATCTGGGAGGGATAATAGACTCAACATTTACTAATGTTGAGCTGCATTGCTAAATCAGTAGATCACCCTGTTAACATGCTGAAGCTGTATAGTGCCTAAGCTGCATCATGACGAGGGCCGTCAGGCTGATCTGTAGTGTCAGAGTACTGAGTTATAAGGAATGGTTAGAAAAATTCTTGACTCTTCAGCCATTAAACCAGGTGAATGAGATGTACGCAAGGTATTCAGTGAAATAGAAAAGTTAAATTTAAAGCACTGTTTCAGGTTCAACTGTGACTGCAGAATAAGGGGACATGGTACAAGGCAAGTTCAGGATTGATCTCGGAAAGCACTTCTTCATGACTGCAGGGTATATTTTCCAGTCACTAACGCCAGTAAGGTAGAAACAGAATAGGCACTAGGAACTGGAAAATTTAGTTTCAAATCCATTTCGGCAGATCTGCACCATTTTTATGTCGAGTCTGTTTTTCTGGCTGGCCTAATGTGATCTCACTGAAAAGAAGCCATTGTGCATTTAAATATTATGATAATAACTTACATTTATTTAGTGTCTTTAACGTAGACAAACATCACAGGGATGTCATTGAAAAATATTTTTAACACACAGAGTCAAAGAAAGCGATATTGGGATGGGTAACCAAAAGCTTACACAATAATTAGAATAAAACCAGACGGATCACCCAGCATCAACCTAGGCACTGGCTTCGGACTTGACAACAGCACACCCAGCCCAGTCAACCCTGCAAAGTCCTCCTCACTAACATCTGGGGAATTGTGACAAAATTGGGAGAGCTGTCCCACAGACTAGTCAAGCAACAGCCTGACATAGTCATAATCACAGAATCATACCTTTCAGCCAATGTCCCAAACTCCTCCATCACCATCCCTGGGTATGTTCTGTCCCACCGGCAGGACAGATCCACCAGGGGTGGCGGCACAGTGGTATACAGTCAGGAGGGAGTGGCCCTGGGAGTCCTCAACATTGACTCCATACCCCATGAAGTCTCATGGCTTCAGGTCAAACGTGGGCAAGGAAACGTCCTGTTGATTACTACCTACTGCCTTCGCTCAGCTGATGAATCAGTACTTCTTCATGTTGAACACCGCTTGGAAGAAGCACTGAGGAGGGCAAGGGCACAGAATGTATTCTGGGTGGGCACTTCAAAGTCCATCACCAAGAGTGGCTCAGTAGCAGCACTACTGACCAAGCTAGCCGAGTCCTGAAGGACATAGCTGCCAGACTGGGCCTGCAGCAGGTGGTGAGAGAATCAACATGAGGGGAAAAACCTACTTGACCTCGTCCTCACCAATCTACCTGCCGCAGATGCATCTGTCCATGACAGTATTGGTAGCAGTGACCACCGCACAGACCTTGTGGAGTCGAAGTCCTGTCTTCACACTGAGGACACCCCCCCCCCCCCCCCATCGTGTTGTGTGGCACTACCACCATGGGATAGATTCAGAACAGATCTAGCAACTCAAAGCTGGGCATCCATGAGGCGCTGTGGGCCATCAGCAGCAGCAGAATTGTATTCCACCACAATCTGTAACCTCATGGCCTGGCATATCCCTCACTCTACCATTACCATCAAGCCAAGGGACCAATGCTGGTTCAACGAGGAGTGCAGGAGCAGCACCAGGCATAACTAAAAAGGAGGTGCCAACCTGGGGAAGCTGCAATACAGGACTACATACATGCTAAACAGCGAAAGCAGCATGCTATAGACAGAACTAAGCGATTGCACAACCAACGGATAAGATCAAAGCTCTGCAGTCCTGCCCCATCCAGTCAGGAATGGTGGTGGACAATTAAACAAGTAACAGGAGGAGGAGGCTCCATGAATATCCACATCCTCAATGATGGCGGAGCCCAGCATGTGAGGTCAAAAGACAAGGCTGAAGAGTTTGTAACCATCTTCAGTCAGACGTGCTGAGTGAATGATTCATCTCGGCCTCCTCCTGAGGTCCCCACTGTTGTATCCATGTGTTAATGAAGACACGGAATGCAGGAGTTGGTTTACAGGTGTTTACTGGACAAAGCCTGGAGGTGAACTAACAGATACAAGACAATATACAGGCTTATATAGCCCGAGTGGCCATTACCGGCATTACAGTACACAGGGGGCTCTTAAAGGCACATACACCACAATTCCTCCCCTTTTAGACAACCAGTACATAATATTTTAAGTAATCATTAATTAACATGTTACAAGAACAATAATCTACACATTGCTGCAGTTAATCAATTATAAGTCAGTCTCTCTGGAGGCTTCCTGACTCGGTCCGGATAACGCCTCGGTGGTGTAGTAGTTTCTGGTGGTGTAGTAGGTTCTTTTGGCAAGGCTGATTCGGCTTGAATGCCAGTGTCGGGTTCATCTGGTTCCAGTATCACCGGATCGGAGGTAGATACTATGGGTATCTCTACTTCATCATTAGGCGTATAGAGTTGTGGTGTAGGTTGTCCCTTTTCGGATGACTCTATGATCTGGTCAGCATGGCGCCTTATTATGCTTTCTCCAATGTCCACGGTATACATCAGCGGTCCTAGTCGTGTGCAAATAGTTCCAGGCTGCCATTTCTCGGTACGGTAGTCCCGGGCCAAAACTTGTTGACCTATCTGGAAGGTTCTAGTTGGCCTTTCATTCATGCCTTGAAATTGCCGGTTCTCCACGTCCCTTCTGATGTTTGGCTTGATCAAATCCAGCCGGCATCTTAGGCTTCTATTGAAGAACATCATGGCGGGAGTTTGGTTTGTAACCACATGTGTTGCATTCCTGTATGCAAACAAGAAGTTATCTACCTTATGCTGAAGTTTTATGTCTTCATTACCCATGGCCTTTATGGCCTTCTTGAAGGTCTGGACAAACCTTTCAGCCAATCCATTGGTGGCGGGATGGTATGGGGCGGACGTGTAGTGCTTAACCCCATTGTTTTTTAAGAACTTCCTGAATTCTTCGGACACAAATTGCGCTCCATTATCAGAACAGATCTGTTCAGGCAGCCCATTCCTGGCAAATATGGTCCTTAATACTGTGATGGTTTTTTCCGTGGTGGTGGAGGACATCTTTATTACCTCCGGCCACTTGGAGTGTGCATCAACTGCGATTAAGAACATTGAGTCCATAAATGGACCAGCAAAGTCGATGTGTACCCTTTGCCATGGAGATGAGGGCCACTCCCATGGATGTAGAGGGGCTTGTGGTGGGGCGTTTTGGACCTTCTGGCATCCTAGGCAGCTCTTGGTCATTTCTTCGATGTCTCCATCGATACCTGGCCACCACACAAACGCTCTGGCTAGGTTCTTCATTTTCACTCCACCCAGATGCCCCTCGTGAAGCTCCTTTAGCACTTTATCCTGGAGTTTGGGTGGAATCACCACTCTGGATCCACACATCAAGGTTACTCGGCACACTGACAGCTGTTCTCTTCTTTGCGAGAATGCTGGCAACAGTGGTTCGCCATGTGCTGGCCATCCCTTCACCGTTAAGTCGTAGACTCGTGAGAGAGTCGGGTCATTTCTCGTTTCCTTTTCAATGGCAGAATTTGCAACTGGTAGACATTCCACTATGGTTGAGTGGAACATCTCCACTGGGTCTACTGTAGGTGTCTCTTCTACCGTTGGCAACGGTAGGCGCGATAAACCGTCAGCATTCCCATGCTGTTTGATCCTTTGTATTCTATGTCATATTGGTGTGCCCCTAAGAAAAGGGACCACCTCCGTAGCCTTTGCGCTGTCATAATGGGAACACCCTTTTTAGGGTTGAATATGGAGACGAGGGGTTGATGGTCAGTCAACAAGGTAAATTTTTGTCCGTGTAGGTAATGGTTGAATTTCTTCACTCCCCGTACCAGGCTGAGTGCTTCCCTGTCGATCTGGGCATAGTTACGCTCAGCTGAGTTCAATGAGCGTGACGCAAAAGCTATCGGCCGTTCTGAGCCATCAGGGAATCTATGTGATAATACCGCTCCTACGCCGTAAGGGGATGCATCGCACGCCAGTCTGATTGGCAGTGATGGGTTGTAATGAGCCAAAACTTCCTTGAACGTGATCAAGCCTTTACATTTATGGAAGGCACGTTTACAGTCCTCGCTCCATTCCCAAATTACTCCCGTTTGTAGCAGTTCATTAAGAGGGTGCAGAACAGTTGACAAGTTCGGTAAAAATTTATGGTAGTAATTTATCAATCCCAGGAACGACCTTAATTGTGAGACATTTTCAGGTGCTGGTGCTTTTATGACCGCTTCAATTTTCTCACGGGACTTATGCAACCCTTCTTCATTAATTATGTGGCCACAATATGATATTTGTTTCTGGAAAAATTCGCACTTGGGGCGGTTTGCTCGTAGGCCCCATTCTCTCAGCCTAGTGAGCACCTTCTCCAAATTGGCAAGGTGTTCGTTGTCGTTTTCTCCTGTTACAAGGATGTCGTCTAGGTAGCATCGAGTCCCAGGAATCCCTTGCAGGACTTGTTCCATAGCTCTTTGCCAGATAGCTGGAGCTGATGCTATTCCGAAAACCAGTCGATTGTACTGATACAGGCCTTTGTGTGTGTTTATTGTGAGATACTTTTTCGAGGCCTCCTCAACCTCCATCTGTAGATATGCCTGTGCCAAGTCAATTTTTGTGAAACGTTTCCCTCCGGATAGTGAGGCGAAAATATCTTCTATCCTCGGAAGAGGATACTGTACCATGTGAAGGACTGGGTTTACAGTCACCTTGAAGTCCCCACAGATGCGAATTTTTCTCTGTTCTTCAGATTTATCATTATTTAACGTTTTCTTCATGACCGGGACGATGGGTGTTGCCCACTCGCTCCAATCTATCTTGGATAACACGCCTGTCTTTTCCAAATTCTCCAGCTCTGCCTCGACTGCTGGACGAATTGCGTATGGCACCGGCCTTGCCTTAAAAAACTTTGGAATTGCCGCATCTTCCACCTTTATTGAGGCGGTGACGCCTTTCAAGGTTCCTAGTTCCTGTTGGAACACTTCTTTGGCGTTGGCCAAGATGTCTTTTAATCGTTCAGGTATGATGTCATCATCATTTTTTTTCTTACTGGTCACCGTCAGTGCCTGAATGGAGTGCCAGTCCAAACGTATCTTCCTGATCCATTCACGTCCCAACAGCGGTGGACCACCATCTTGCAGAACGTATAAATACAACTTCTGTATTTCCTTGCCGTTGTAAAGGACAGGCACCTTTATTTTCCCTTTGGGGTATACTTTCTGCCCCGTATATGTTTTCAAGATAATGGATGTGTCTTTCAAAGGTATACGCGGAAATAGCCGCTCGTAATCCTGTCTACTTATGACGGTCAGAGCTGATCCTGTATCTAGCTCCATTTTAACTGGGAACCCCGCTATCGTGAGGGTAACCCAAATGGTCTGGTAATCTTCTTTGGCAATTTCATTATGTAATTTGAGAGAGCTTAGTCTCTTGTTTCCGGAGTCGCTATCGCTCTTCTGGTCTTCGGAGCTACTGTCCGTCATCATTTGTACCTTTCTGTACTTTTCTTTATTGATTTTTTTTCTGTCAGTGGATTTTTTGTTTCCAGATCGGCATACACGTGTAATGTGTCCCATCTTTCCGCATTGCTTGCATGCTTTGTCCTTGAACCAGTAGTCCCTCTGGTCATGGGTGGATCTGCCGCAGCGATAACATCTCTCGAAACCCCGTGTCATTTCATGGGTGCCGAAGTCCTGTGGCTTTTGCTGTATCTCTGCAGCTCCTCTTGCTGCTGCTTCGTATGATACAGCCACACTGAAAGCCTTGTCCAGTGTCAAATCTTTCTCAGAAAGTAGCCTTTTTTGTGTTCCTTCACTTAGGAGACCGCAGACGAATTTGTCTCGTAGAGAATCTGCCAGTCCTGCCCCGAATTGGCAGTGTAGGGTATCAACAATCTCCTTAAAATTCTTGTCCATCGGTTTGGCTGGAGTGATTAAGTTTCGTAACAGCCTGTATGTCCTTGCGCCCATTAGATTTAGAAGTACCGATGCCTTTTTATCATCCTTTATTTCATTCGCTGTGCAATATACTTCCACTCTTTCCACATATATGGCCCAATCCTCTACATCACTATCGAAAGTAGTAATGTTGCCAGTCTTAGGCATCCTAAAAAAAAAATGGCGCCTCCCGCGCTTTCCTTTCTTCCTTGCTGAAAAAAAAATGGCGCTTCCCGCCGCTGTTGCTGCTGACAACGCTGTTCTCCGCGGTTTTTATTTATACAAATATTTTTAATAGTCGGAGACTTGTTCCCGCCGGACTCTCTGGGACTTTCCCCGCCCTCTGCGTGGTCCGAACGCCGACCTGCTTTGCAGAGCTGGCCGTCTCCCGAGTGCTGCACCCTTCGTATTTGTTTGCCTGCACCTTCACTGCTTGGTCCCGCTGTAGAGCCAGCCGATCGAGCCCCAGCCCGCCGCCCAGGAAGGATTGTTGCAGTACCTGCCACCAGCCGGGCTAGCTGGTGAAACCACAGTTTTTTTTCTTCTTCCTTCATCTGAGGAATCGATCTCCTTGAGGTGCTGCTGAATTGCAGGTAAGTCCGTTTCCAATTCGTCGCCACTGTTGTATCCGTGTGTTAATGAAGACATGGAATGCAGGAGTTGGTTTACAGGTGTTTACTGGACAAAGTCTGGAGGTGAACTAACAGATACAAGACAATACACAGGCTTATATAGCCCGAGTGGCCATTACCGGCATTACAGTACACAGGGGGCTCTTAATGGCACATACACCACACCCACCATCACAGAAGCCAGTCTTCAGCCAATTCGATTCACTCCACGAACTCTCAAGAAACAGTTGAGCACACTGGATACAGCAAAGGCTACGGGCCCCAACAACATCCTGGCTGTCGTGCTGAATACTTGTGCTCCAGAACTAGCCACGCCTCTAGCCAAGCTGTTCCAGTACAGCTACAACACTGGCAGCTACCTGACAATGTGGAAAACTGCCCAGGGATGTCCTGTCTTCAAAAAGCAGGATAAATCCAATCTGGCCAATTACTATCCCATTAGTCTACTCTCAACCATCAGCAAAGTGATGGAAGGTGTCATCGACAGTGCTATGAAGCGGCACTTCCTCACCAATAACCTGCTCATTGATGCTCAGTTTGGGTTCCGCCAGGACCACTCAGCTCCCGACCTCATTACAGCCTTGGTCCAAACATGAACAAAAGAGCTGAATTCCAGAGGTGAGGTGAGAGTGATTGCCCTTGACATCAAGGCAGCATTTGACTAAGTGTGGCCTCAAGGAGCCCTAGTAAAATTGAATCAGGGAATCGGGGGAAAACTCTCCACTGACTAGAGTCATACCTAGCACAAAGGAAGATGGTTTTGGCAAACTAAGTAGGTATGAGGGGCGAGCTGGCTAAGGTCGATTGGGAAACTACATTAAAAGGTATGATGGTAGAGAAGCAATGGCTAGCATTTAAAGAATTAATACATCATTTACAACAAATATACATTCCTTTAAGGCACAAAAACCCCACAGGAAAAGTGGTCCAACCATGGCTAACAAGAGAAGTTAAAGATAGTATTAGATCAAAGGAAGAGGCTTATAATGTTGCCAAAAAGAGTGGTAAGCCTGAGGACTGGGAGGATTTTAGAATTTAGCAAAGGAGGACCAAGAAATTGATAAAGGAAGGGAAAATAGAATATGAGGGTAAACTAGCAAGAGACATAAAAACAGACTGTAAAAACTTCTATAGGTATATAAAAAGGAAAAGATTAGCAAAAGTAAATGTGGGTCCCTTACAGGCTTAGACAGGAGAAATTATAATGGGGAATAAGGAAATGGCAGAGAAATGAAACAAATACTTTGGCCACGAACTTAATCGCACTGAGGGGGCAGGTTTGGAGGCAGGTCCACCTCCATGTGAGTCTCCCAGGTGTCAGGTCTGTCAGCGCAGAACTGACCTGACACCAAGCGGCGGGGGATACAATTCTTGGCTCGTTAAGAGCCAATTTAAGAGTATTTTGAGGCTTAATTTTAATTTTACCTTCTTCCCCACTTTTTACCCGCTGTTCGGCGAACACGCCAGCTCAACCTGGTGTGTTTTGAGTCTGCTCTGATGTTTGTGAAAAGCATGTTGCAGATGGAGAGTTTCAGAGCACAGAAAATGTAGGTTACTGCATTTTAATACATATAGAGATTTCTTTAGCTTACAAGTTTTTAGATCCAGCTGTATCTCCAGTGCCACCTCATTGGGAGAACCTCTCTCACCAGTGACAGATCGCTTCTGTCATCTCACCTGCAGCTGCCATCTATTCCAGCAACATTGGAGCCAATGAAACAATCACACCTTGGTCCTCTGAATCCTTCCACGATCAGCCCCAGCACCAACATCACCAACTTCATCACCAACCTTCTCCGCCATCACCTGATGTTGCACCGGACACAGGGCATCAGCCGCTGACAAAATTGCTGGCCAGGAGGCCAGCAATGGCATCACCATGGCCAGATTTTCTTTGCTTGACGCTGTAAACCCTGGCTGCCACATGATGTGCCAGGTTGACACCATCCCACACCAGCAACCTGGAGCATCCCTTTAATGTCCAAGCCATTCCATGCACGCTCATCAGTATAGCGGGGGGTGGGGGTAGTTAAGACTGAACAATCACTGGAACTCAGGAAGACGCTTCTCCAGGTGCGATCAGATATGTCCAATAAGGGTCACTTTTTGAAAGAGATTTCACTGTATGACAATACATTACCAGAAACTTCACATGGACATTGGCTAAACCTCAAGTGCCTACCCATGTATGTTGTGTGTTGTTAGTTGATATGCTTGCAGTCAGATGAGGGTAAATGTGAGGGGTGGTTAGTGAGATAGGGAAGTGATAAAGTAGATAGAGAGGATTGGGTGGAGACCCGCTTCCTGTTAATTGGCTGGTAAGTCTGCAGGGCGGGCTTAACAAGGCCAATCAAGGTAAAATCACGTCTGCAGAGAGGATGTAGCTGTGAGCGGGACCGGAACCCGGAAACCAGCTGTCCCGCCCCCATCCCGCCTCCTCAATTACAGGCAGTTAATTGGCACTAATTCCCTTCCCGCCTCGGGGAGGTGGCTCCCAGCACATGTCGAGTCCCCGCCTCCTGGGACATTGGCACGGAGGCAGGTTGGGGGCGGGATGGGTTCCTGCAATTTTCCCACCACTCCCGCCTCCAAACCCGCCTCCTCGGGGCTTGGAAAATCGAGCCCATTGTCTCTAAGAATGTAGAGCATTGAATTATGTTAGTCCTTATTTTAGCCTTAATGATTACCTACCTGATTCTATTATCCTTGTAATTTCCTGATAGAAACTACAACCTTCTACCTTTTGATGTTAAATAAATCTTGCTGTTTGGAAAATAAGTTCATCAAGGGTCTCAAAGGTGCAGTGGACCAACTGGGCACTTTTAAAATGCGGCTTTACACTGGGCTGGACTTACTCTACACCTGATGCAAACTCAAACTGGTGTGGGTGGAGGGCTCGCACTACTTACCTTTAGTGTGCTTAAGAATCTGACTGCTGAAGTATGCGCTCAGAACAGATTTTAACCCTACCCGCATGGTAGAAACCGAGGTGGCGGGTAGTTAAAATCGAGCAGGTTACTTACCCGCTCAGAACTCGACCCTTTTGTGCCATTTCACATTGTAAACGTTAGGGTCTTGCAGCCAGATGCAACGCCCACCTAAAGCAGGTGGGGGGCCTCATGAATTTATACAAATCTGGGTCCTATTATGTCAAATGGATCCCAGTATCATTTTAATTGGGGCCTGAGTGGGGAAACCGCTGCGGTTTTCTTGCCAGGTTAATGCAGGTGTGCAGCTGTTCTGTAGTCAGAAGAAACTCTTCAAGGTAAGTGTAAACTTTCCTTTGTGTGTCCAGGTCTCCCCTCCCTTTCCCGCAAGACTGTCCTGAAACCCCCTCTCCATGACTCGCCTGCTTGCCGGTGAGCCTACGCAGTGCCGGCCAGCAGCTTCTGTTCACCTGAGCTATTTTGACCACTCGTTGGCCAGCTTTCACTTTCCGCCCATTTCGGGTGTATTTCACACTCCCCCCGCCCCATCGCCTGCCTAAAACCCACTTGGGGTTTAATATTGTAACCCGTCCCATTTATACGTAGATACATAGTCGAAACCACTTCTTGTCAATGTGGAAGTAGAAGTATAATTGCATCCTGAATGTCCGTCAGTTTCTTGTACATAAATTAAACGTTTGCCGTTAACTGGAATACATCTCTTCTGACTGTGTTAGTTTGTGTTAGCCTTAGATGATTAAGATATAAAATTGTGAATTCAATTTCATTTACAGGTGTTGTATGTTCAAGATAAGTTTCCTATAGAAGGAACAAGTTAATATTTCAGTTTAGTAAAATAAAATAACACAACCTAAACCTATATGAAATCAAAATTGCATCTTTAAGATCAAATAAAACTGCAAATCATACACATACAATTAAAGACACAGTTTGTCTGCAGTTCCAGGAATTACCCCTGGAATGCTGTTATGTTCACCGAATAAGTGCTAGACCTAAATTGAGTTGTCACCTGACTGTAAATTCTTTTTGTTTTCATTTTCGGAACAAAGCCAGCAGTTATCACAAAGTACTTTTGGTGATTTCAATGCAAATAGTTTGCAGTTAACGAATATTAAAATATAAAATCCAACTAGTAACATCCCAGTTGTCTCTAGGAATGAATGCACTGGCACAATGAAAGGTGCACTCTCAGACTGGATTATTTCGATAAACAAACCCATTAATAAAAAACATTAAAGAACAGATAGAACAAAAAACAACATGGACAAAATGCTCCATTTCTCACATAACATTGCATATAAAAAAAAATGAGAACAATGAGCATAATAATTATCTTTCTGACTTCAATGTGTTAATTTGAGATTTAAATTCAGTTATTTATAAATGGTTTGTATTCGTTATGTAAAGTATAAGTGAACTTTGGTTCGGTATAGCACCTTGCAGAATTTGGTTTACTGATTAACCATCTTCTAAGAGGTGGGGTGATGCACGGTATTTGACATGAATGTGCTGTATTTGGAATGGTGGGATGCAGTATTAACCTCTCTCTAAGCTGCTGTTCCAGAATTCAGTTGTGCCATTTTAATGGAAAGACTGGAAGGGGAAAAAGTCCCTTTTTATGAGGCTGTTGTTGTGTATTTAATATCTTGAGAATGGCATTGATGGAGATCTGTGAACAAGCCAGTTGCAGATGAAGCATGGCTGAAGAGAAAAGACGTGTTTACTCTTAAATAAACCAGGTTTAAGAGGTACTGCAGTACCATTTCAATTTTCCCATGAGCTGTAAATGAACCACCATTTTCGTATAAAACACCTTCCAAAACATTTTTCCTGCTTTATTGCCCTCTTTCTGAGAAAAATGTAACCTCCATTTTACAAAGGAAGTATTATGCCCTCTACTGTAAACATTCCCAACCTACCCTTTTAAAAAGGCTGCATCGTTCTCAAGCCTCTTCTAACTAATTACATGTAGAGTTCTGAAAGTAGGAGCTCATTTGGACTGATCATTTGGACTCTCATTTTAAGGAGTCCTGTGATGGATTTTTGTACAGTGGAGAATGAGTTGGAGCAGTAGTATTGATGTTCTGCCCCATGCATGAAGAAAAATGCTTTGAATTTATTTTTAATATTTTCTTATTGTACTAACGAGAGCAAGTTAAGCTATTCAAATTGGCAAGCTTTTCAAACATTGGGGGGTGAGGGAAATAATTTCAGTGTATGTAGTGATCCTTCATAGATAACCATAGTCTTTGGAGCTTGGTTGAATGTCTTCAGAAGACAGAGAGGAATTTCCCCGAGGTTTTAAAGTTGGCCACAGGCTTTTTTCTCTTTTTTTGCCTCCCCTGAGTTCAGAGTGTCTGTTGACACCACTCTGTCAGCCAGTGAGTTGGAGGTGGGACAGCACTTCCAGCAGGACTTACAGTACTTACTCAGCAAACAGCAAAGCAAACAAAGTGTATTAAAATAGAATCTCTATGAACTGCAGCCGCAAACGGAACTCAGCAACTTCTCCCAATAAAGCACAGTGATTTCTCCAGCAAAATGCAGTGAGTAGTGTAATGTATGTACCTTTAAGAGAGGAACTATCTTTTACAGCCCCTGTATACTGCAGTACCAGTAGTGACCACACCTGTATATAACACCGTGTAGTAATTTGTACAGTTAGTTCCAGCATACCCTCTGTTCAGTAAACACCTGTTATTACCGTTCTCCTGCAGTCCGTGTGTTATTGATACGCGGACACTACAGTGGCGACGAGCAGGTTCAAACTCACCAGCAGTGCGGCATCACCTCACGGGGATCCATCCCTGAAAAGAAGCTTCTTGGAGGTCGAAGCCAGAGCAACGGGCGTCGACCGTGGGCAACCGCCAGTGATCCATCGGAGTTCAGAGAATCGCAGGGGAAGCTGTGGAGAGCTGGGGCTTGGTTCTCCAGTCAAGGTGTCCCAGCAAGTCGGGCTGGTAGCAGGTAGTGCGCTGACCCTTCCCGGACTGCGGCGGGCTAGAGCTCGATCGAGCGGCTCTGCAAGGGGGCCGAGCTGCGTCGTCGGGAAGAAAAAGAGAGAGAGAGGGGGGAGCGCACAGGGCGTGGCCGGTGCTCAAGAGCCGGGCAGCGTTAAAGAAAATTTAAAAAGGGGGAAGGAAAAGAGACGCACAGTGGACAGCGTCGAAGAAGAATAAAACTAAGAAAATTAATTAACAAAAGAGAGACGCGCAGAAAGCCGCGGGGCGCCGCCATTACTATTTAGAACGCTAGGAGCAGCATTGGCAGCAGGGGGAAGAAGGAAAAGCGCGGGAGGCGCCATTTTAATCCATTGGGGAAGAAGGAAAAGCACGGGAGGCGCCATTTTAAACCACCCAAGATGCCGAAGAGTGGCAGCATCACTGCTTTCGACAACAAAATAGAAGACTGGACCACGTATGTGGAAAGAATTGAAGTGTACTGCAAGGCAAATGAGGTGGCCGATGAAAAGAAGGCGTCGGTATTATTGAATTTGATAGGCGCGAGAACGTACGGCCTATTGCGGAATTTAATTACCCCAGCTAAACCAATCGAGAAAAGCTTTGAAGAGATTGTCAATATCTTACAGGAACATCTAAACCCTACACCACTGCTGATAGCAGAAAGATTAAAGTTCCATAAAAGAGACCAGCACAAAGACGAGAGTAATGCTGACTATCTTACGGAACTACGCAAGTTATCGAAACACTGCCAGTTCGGAGCAGGACTGGCAGATACCTTAAGGGATAAGTTTGTCTGCGGGCTCCAGAGTGAAGGAACCCAGAAACGACTACTTTCGGAAAAGGACCTTATGCTAGAAAAGGCTTTCAGCGTGGCAGTATCCTACGAAGCAGCAGCATGGGGAGCTGCGGAAATACAACAGAAACCGCAAGAATATAGCACCAATGAAATGGCATATGGAGCAGAAAAGTGCTATCGCTGCGGCAGAACAACCCATGACCAGAAGGATTGCTGGTTTAAGGACAAAGTATGCAGGCAATGTGGAAAAGTGGGACACATAGCACGAGTCTGTAGGTCGGGAAAGAAAACCAACACTAAAAGAACTACTAAGGAAAAGTACAAGAAAGTACAAAAGATGACGGACAATAGTTCAGAAGATCAGAAGAGTAATAATGACTCCGAGAGCAGGAGACTAAGTTGTCTAAAGTTACACAACGTGATCGCAAAGGAGGATCACCGAACCATTTGGGTCACCCTCATGATAGCAGGGTCCCAAGTAAAGATGGAATTGGACACAGGATCAGCCCTAACAGTCATGAATCGACGAGACTACGAGCGGCTATTCTCACACATACCCTTGAAGGACACGTCCATTGTCTTGAAGACATATACAGGGCAAAAAGTCTACCCCAGAGGAAAAATAAGGGTGCCCGTTAAATACAACGGCAAGGAAACACAGAAACTGTATCTATATATACTACAAGATGGAGGACCACCATTATTGGGACGTGAATGGATCCGAAAAATACAATTGGATTGGCATTCCATTCAGGCGCTAACTGTGGCTGACAAAAAGGATGACGACGTCACACCTGGACGACTGTCAAAAATTCTAACTGATGCGAAAGAGGTGTTCCAGCAAGGACTTGGGACTCTAAAAGGCGTAACAGCAATGATAAAAATTGAAGATAACGCAAACCCAAATTTTTTTAAGGCCAGACCAGTACCGTATGCGATCCACCCAGCCGTCGAAGCAGAGCTGGAGAGTCTGGAGCGTTCGGGTGTGCTGTCCAAGGTGGACTGGAGCGAGTGGGCCACACCCATCGTTCCTGTAATGAAGAAATCATTGAGCAGCGCGCCTGGGGAGCCGAAGAAGGTTCGCATCTGTGGGGACTTTAAGGTAACTGTGAACCCAGTCCTTCACACAATACAATATCCACTTCCACGGATAGAAGATATTTTCGCCTCACTATCTGGAGGGAAACGCTTTACAAAGATTGATCTGGCCCAAGCGTATCTACAAATGGAGATAGAAGAAGCATCTAGAAAATACCTCACGATAAACACTCACAAAGGTCTTTACCAGTACAACCGACTGGTATTCGGGGTAGCATCAGCTCCGGCTATTTGGCAGAGGGCGATGGAACAAGTCCTGCAAGGGATCCCGGGGACCCAGTGTTATTTGTCGACATCCTGGTTACGGGCGAAAATGACAGTGAACACCTTGCCAACCTGGAGCAGGTGCTCACTAGATTACAAGAATATGGGCTACGAGCCAACCGCCCCAAATGCGAGTTTTTCAGGAAACAAATCTCGTATTGTGGCCACGTGATTGATGAAGAGGGGTTACATAAGTCCCCAGACAAGATTGAGGCAGTAGCCAAGGCTCCAGCACCGGAAAATGTGTCGCAACTGAGGTCGTTCCTCGGGTTGGTGAACTGCTACCATAAGTTCTTGCCAAATTTGTCTACAATTCTGCACCCACTGAACGCCCTGCTGCAAACTGGAGTAGCATGGAAATGGAGTGATGAGTGTAAGCGTGCCTTTCAGAAATGTAAATGCCTAATCACTTCAAAAGAAGTATTGGCCCATTACAATCTAACACTACCAATTCGGTTGGCCTGTGATGCGTCTCTCTACGGCATTGGAGCGGTGCTGTCGCACAAATTCCTTGACGGTTCAGAGAGGCCAATAGCCTTTGCGTCACGCTCGTTAACCTCAGCCGAGCGTCACTACACCCAGATTGACAGGGAGGCCCTCAGCCTGGTGTGGGGTGTGAAGAAGTTCAATCACTATCTGCACGGGCAGAAATTCACCTACTGACTTATCACCAGCCTCTTGTCTCCATTTTTAACCCAAAGAAGGGCGTTCCGGTGATGACGGCGCAACGGCTGCAAAGATGGCCACTTTTTCTAGGGGCACATCAATATGACACAGAGTATAAGGGCACGAAACAGCATGGAAACGCTGATGGGCTGTCGCGCCTGACGCTGCCTACGGTGGAGGAAGCACCTGCTGTGGACCCTGTTGAGATATTCCATTCGACCATAGTCGAATGTCTACCCAAACTCAAGTATAGAGAAGGAGACCCGAAATGACCCGACACACTCTCGGGTCTATGATTTGACGGTGAAGGGATGGCCAGCACATGGCGACTCACTGTTGCCAGCATTCTCGCCAAGGAGAGAACAGCTGTCAGTGTGCCGGGGGACCTTGATGTGTGGATCCCGAGTGGTAATTCCACCCAAGTTGAGAGATAGAGTGCTCAATGAGCTTCATGAGGGTCATCTGGGAGGGGTAAAAATGAAGAGCCTAGCCAGGGCGTTTGTGTGGTGGCCGGGAATTGATAAAGAAATCGAGGAAATGACCAAGAGATGCACAGGATGCCAGAAAGCCCAAAACGCTCCACCACAGGCCCCGCTACACCCATGGGAGTGGCCCTCATCTCCATGGCAACGGGTACACATTGATTTTGCTGGTCCATTTATGGACTCAATGTTTTTAATCGCCGTGGATGCACATTCGAAATGGCCAGAAGTCATCAAAATGTCCTCCACCACCACGGAGAAAAGTATTGCAGTCCTACGGACCATCTTCGCCAGGAATGGTTTGCCAGAACAGATTTGCTCCGACAATGGACCACAGTTTGTGTCTGAGGATTTCCGGAGGTTGTTGAGGAATAATGGGGTAAGGCATTACACATCTGCCCCATATCATCCAGCCACAAATGGATTGGCTGAGAGGTTTGTTCAAACCTTTAAAAAAGCAATAAAGGCGATGTATAACGACAACATACCACTGCAACACAAGGTGGATAATTTCTTGCGACACATGCAGTCACCAACCAAGCTCCAGCCAAGATGTTCTTTAACCGAAGGTTAAGATGTCGCCTGGATTTGCTCAAACCAAACATAAGACGAGATGTTGAGAATAAGCAATTCCAGCACATCAATGAGAAGCCAACCAGGAGCTTCAAGATAGGGCAACCAGTCTTGGCCCGCGACTACCGAACAGAAAAATGGCAGCCAGGAACGATATGCACACGGCAGGGACCACTAATGTACACAGTGGACGTTGGAGAGAGCATCGTGAGACGCCATGCTGACCAGATTCTAGAGTCACAGGAACAAGTCAAACCCATACCACGATCATACCACGATGAACCCGAAGTACAGATTGCGTCTACCCCTGTCATTGGTTGGTTCGTCAGCTTTCAATACTATGAGCCAGAATCGACTCCGCCGCAAGAACAGGATACTCGCGAAAGGCGCTATCCAGACAGGATCAGGAAGCCTCCTCAAAGACTGAATTTATAAATGATTACTTTCAGCTGATGTATATAGTACAAAGAACATTGTAGTTGTAGTTAGTTATTATTTAATTGTTAAATGAATGTTATGTACTGTTTATCTAAAAGGGGAGGAATTGTAATGTATGTACCTTTTAAGAGAGGAACTATCTTTTACAGCCCCTGTATACTGCAGTACCAGTAGTGACCACACCTGTATATAACAGCGTGTAGTAATTTGTACAGTTAGTTCCAGCATACCCTCTGTTCAGTAAACACCTGTTATTACCGTTCTCCTGCAGTCCATGTGTTATTGATACGCGGACACTACAAGTAGAGGATAGTTACATACAAATCAATCCCAGTCACTTACAGCACTTACCAATTATCTCTATTCTGGCTGGGAATAGTGGAGTCACTATATGCGGCCCTTGGAGTTAGCATTACAACAGTTGGGGAAGTACAGCACAGGTTTGGACTGTCCAATGACTAGGATGAGGATGGATGGAAGGGTCTTTTCTCACCTTTCTTTTCATATATTTGTAAACATTTAAATTTGGATATGTAGCTTTGATTGGTTGCAAATTGTATTGAAAGTACAATTATACGAAATAATCATATAAATTGTGATAGTACAAAAATATCTCTGAAAACTTTGGAGAGGAGTTAGATCGGTGGTCGGGAGGGGAGGCCAGGGGGTCCATAATTGGGAGTTGGGAGATGAGGCCAGGGGGTCTGCGATTGGTCGAGAGGGGATGCCGAGGTGGGGGGGAGATGCTGTCACTCCAGCTCCTCCCAGCTCCACATTCAGTTAAGTTACTTACCTTCTTTGTTGCAGGTGATCTCTAGGGTTGGTTCCCCTGAGTGCAGCCCTTGATGGCTTTGACTGCCTCTGGGCAAACCAATCTTGAGAGGGAACCTCAAGCAAGTGTTAGGCCCCTTATTTTCATATGCAAAGGGGCTAAGCCTGCTTCAGGCGTGGATACAGGATGTCTCTTGTTTTTCCTTTCCCAATATGACGACCAGCGCACTTCCGTCTGCAAGTGTGTGCGCGATTCCTTCCCACCATTTTGGCGCCTTATGTGTTCATGCAGTGGCTGAGAAACAGGTGATACTTGATGCAATTTCTAGGCCAACATATCCTGCGTATGCTTATCAACATTGAACTTGATATCTTCATTATTGTAGAACAAGAACTGTTAATGCAACACAAAGCTCAGGTACATTCAAAGCTTTGAGCAGCACAACTGTATAGGGAGTCTCTTCCAGAACCATATTTGTGAGCATAATACCAAAACAAAACTTATTTGATCTGATGGGCAATCCTTCTCTCACTTCTGGCTTCCTACTCCTTTCTCCATTACAAACTTTATCATCTTTTTCTATTTTTAGGTATTATTGCCATTATTGCTTCATTTAGTTTTGCTCTCCTACCCATCAAGTATGTTGTCCTACATAAATGCGATGTATGAGGTGATACCATGAGTAGAGACGATTCAAGTTAAATGGTACAATTTTAGAGAGGGTGCAGTGTGTTATGGTAGCATTGTGGTTATGTTACTGGACTAGTAATCTCAGAGACATGAGTTCAAATCCCTCCACTGCAGCTGTGGAATTTAAGTTCAGTTAATTAAATAAATCTGGAATAAAAAGCTAGTATCAGTAATGGTGACCATGAAACTACCGGATTGTCGTAAAAACCCATCTGGTTCACTAATGTAGGAAATCTGCCGTCCTTACCTGGTCAGGCCTATGTGTGACTCCAGACCCACAGCAGTGTTGTTGACTATTAATTGCCCTCTGCGGTTCAAGAAGGCAGCTCACCACCAACTTCTCAAGGGCAATTAGGGATTAGGCCTTGCCGGCGACGCCCACATCCCATGAATGAATCCTTGAAGGTGGCAGAACAGATTAATAAAGCATATGGGATCCTGGGCTTTATAAATAGAGACGTAGGCCTAGAAATTCGAGATTGCTTAAAAACTTGCCGGAGTTAACGGCTGCCGAAAATAATGGCGCTGGCAGGACTGGGATATTGGCGCTGGCAGGAATGGGATATTGGCGCTGGCAGGACTGGGATATTGGCGCTGGTTGCTAATTAGCATTAGCCCAGCGCTAAACTTATGTGTAAAGCTGTTTTTGTGGCGGTAGTGCCGGCAGGAGGCCCAATGAAGCCGCATTGCAGCAAGAACAGTCTTCTCTTAAAGCAAGGCTGACATTTTAAAGGGAAACTACCTTCTAAAATGAAAAAAATAAAAATCATTTAAAAATAGGCAGTTTTTCGCCCTTACAGCTTAACTGCCACCTGAAACATTTTTTTTTACATTAAAGAGAATTCCCAAATAGGAGTATTGCCCCCATGACCTGGCTCCAGTGCCCAAAGAAGCTTTATGACCTCAGACCTGTGGTCAAGGTCAGTGAATGCATCTCCGAAAGCCGTCTCCTACCAACTGCACCACTAGCCTCATGCACTGCTCAATGCACGACTCTCCCTCCCCCCCCCCCCAATCGCTCACCTACTAACAATCTGTACCAAACACGAGGCACACCTCCCATTCCTAACTTCACCTCACCCCCTTGGAGGAGACAGCACTGGCCATTCTTGGCAGGGGCATGGCTGAGCCTTGGCCAGCAGCAGTGCTGAAAGGATACAAGATGCTGGTATCCTCATGCATTATCCTCCTTCTCGCATGCACTTCTTGCTTTCCCGCCCTCCCCTCACCTCAACTCCACCCATGTTCATTTCTTCATTGCACACACCCAAGAAATACAGCCTGCCCAGCCATTGGTTGGCCAAGAAGTGTTAGAGGAGAGTGAAGAAGAAGAAGAAAAAACACCGTCACTCGATTTGACACTCCCAGCCACCAGCTCATCAAGGTCAACCTCCAAGACCATTTGCAGTGTCCCCCACTGAAAGTCAGCAGCCTCCCACCAGCCATGCTGCAGCCACTGGGGTAGCACAGCGTGACATCAGTAGCATATGCAAAGGCACACACAAGACAGTCACTAAGGGAATGCTTAAGGGGTGATTAGTTGATTTCTTGATGTCATATTGGATGGATAAATGTATGAAGTTGGATTGGAAAGTTTGATTTGTAGTGGCTTTTATTTCAGCATTGTGGCCAAGAGGATGCTGTGATGGTCAGTCACAGAGGGAAGACAAGGGGCAGGATTTTCATTGGGCCGTGGAGTCGGGATTGGAAGTGTGGGGGGGGGTTAAAATCCTGAAATCAGGGGTCCCGACCCCATCCCGCATCCAAACCCGCCTCCATGCCAGTTTCAAAGGAGGTGGGTACCCGCCCCACACTGGGACCCGCCTACCCAAGGTGGGCAGGGATTAGTGCCAATTAGCTGCCTGTTAACAGGTAGTTAACAGGCAGTTTTTAGCCTAATCCCTATTTTTAAGGTTGAAGTGTGGGATTCCCGACGGCTCCAAACCACGCCAAGTTAGAGGAGGTGGACCGTCGGGTTGAAGGACTTGGAGGGGTCGAGATGTCGGTGTTCAGGTGAGTGATGTGTGCATGAGTGCAAAGGTAAGTGTGTTTGCTGTGTCTAAAGTGATTAAATAAGTTTTACATACCTTTTCTTACCTTTTCAGCCTTCCTTCCTTTAGGTCTCGGGAGGCCCTCATCTCACCGGCACAGAAAGCAGAACGGCTGCGAACTGTCAAAAGTGACAGCCTGCAGCTTTCTGTGCAGGAGAGATTTCTAACTGAGTCTGTGGAGAAGGACTCATGTTAGAAGTAAGACTGTCAGTGTTTGACAGCTTCAAACAGCTGTGAAACGCTGATATTTCATCTGTCAAAACCTCTTGACAGATGAAATTTCAGTCGGGCTCAACAAGGTTAATCAAGTCAAAATCGCATGGATTGGCCGCATCTCGATGGAGGCGGGACTAGAACCCCGAAAGTTGTAGTCCCGACTCCTGAGTTAAAATTCTGGCCAAGGTGTGGGACAAATGTTGAAAGGGGAATTGGGGTTGTGGTCACTGGTACCGCAGGCGGATCATTCCATCCTGGATATCCCGGCCAGAACAGGGCTGCCTGGGTTGCATCCTTACTTCTGCGCCCTCCTCTTCTGTTTCTTCCTCTTCTGCATCTTTGTCTTCTCTCTGCGAGCGGATGCTGTAAATCTGAAATAAAAGCATAAAATGCTGGAAGTACTCAGCAGGCCAGGCAGCATCTCGACCTGAGACGTGAACTCTATTTCTCTCTCCATGGATACTGCCTGACCTGCAGAGTATTTCCAGCATTTTCTGTCTTCTCAGAGGCTTTCCTTTACCATCAGAGGTCTTGCACACATCCCGCAGAACTCCCTGCACACTTTAAAACCTTTTAACATATTGCAGCAAGCCACTACTTCAACAAAATATTAAAAATCCAGTCCGAAAACTTAAATGCAAACTTACCTGAAAGATGTGTGTGCTCCTTTAAGAAGTGCTGACAGTGGGCTAGATTTTCGGGGAGCCGTCAGGCGGGGTTTCAGGCGTGTGGGGGGGGGGGGTGGGGAAATCCCGAATTTGGGGGTCCCGACACCATCCCGCCCAAAACCTCGCCCCACGTAAGTTTCAGGGGCGGTGGGTACCCGCCCTGCACTGGGACCCGCCGAAACCAGGCGGGAAGGGATTAATGCCAATTAATTGTCTGTTAACAGGCAGTTTTTAGCCTAATCCCTATTTTGAGGGGTTTCGTGTGGGTTTCCCGACGGCTCCAAACCACGCCAGGTAGAGCAGGCGGGCCGTCGGGTTGAAGGAGTTGGAGGGGTCGCGATGTCGGCGCTCAGGTGAGTGATGGGTGCATGAGTACAAAGGTAAGTGTGTTTGGTGTGTCTAAAGTGTGTAAAGAACTTTTACTTACCTGTACTTACCTTAACAGCCTTTCTTCCTGTAGCTGTCGGGAGCGCATCACTCAGCCGGAACTGAAAGCTGAATGGCTGCGATCTGTCAAAAGTGACAGCCTTCAGCTTTGAGTGCCGGTGACAGTTCTAACTGAGTCTGTGCAGAATGACTCAGCTTAGAACTGAGTGTCAGTGTTTCACAGCCTCAAACAGCTGTGAGACACTGATATTTCATCTGTCAAGAACTCTTGACAGATGCAATTTCAGTCTGTGATGTCACCTGTTGCTGGGTGGCCCTTAATTGGTCTGCTGAGCCCGCTGGGCGGGCTCAACAAGGCCAATCAAGGGAAAATCACGTGAATTGGCCGGACGTCGAAGTAGGCGGGTCAAAAACCCGAAAGGGGAAGTCCCGCCTTCTTCCCGACAGGTTCGGCAAAATCTACCCCAGTGTCTCTGTCAATCTACTGCATGCTCGCTTTTCAGAATGAGCTAAGGACCCTTCGCTAAACTCCGCGCAAAGGTCCAAGTTCACAGAGTGTAACATTAAGTCGGCGTTGTACGCCGACTCACGTCACGCTCTCCATATTTGCAGCTCCAGGGCCAGCACTGCAATCGCCAACACGAAGGCCCTCACCAAAATGGCCAAGTCCCATGGCAGAGAAGGGAGCTACAGCGGTGGCCGCCATTTTTGTCCCAGGATTGCGGCTGTAACTCGTGGCGGTAAGTAGCCCAATTTCTGGGCCATAGCGTACAAAAGCCAGGAAGTTATGCTAAACCGATATAAAACACTACTTCGGCCCCAGCTGGAGTATTGTGTCCAATTATAGGCACCTCACTTTAGGAAGGACGTGGGGGCTTTGGAGAGGGTACAGAGGGGATTTACTAGAATGGTTCCAGGGATGAAGGATTACAGTTACGTGATAGACTGGATAAACTGGGGTGGTTCAGAGTAAATAAAGAAAAACTGTTTCCATTGGCTAAAGAGTCAATAAACAGAGGGCATAGATTTAAGGTAATTGGCAAAAGAACCAGAGGGGTCATGAGGAAAAACTTTTGTACACAACGAGTGGTTGGGATTTGGAATGCACTACCTGTTAGGGTGGTGGATAGAGATTCAATAGTAGTCTTCAAAAGAGAATTTGATAAATACTTGAAGGAGAAAATGTTGCAGGGATATGGGGAAAGAGCAGGGTAATGAGACTAACTGGATTAATCTATGAAAGATCCGGTGCAGACTCGATAGGCCGAATAGTCTCCTTCTGTGCTGTACTATTCTATGATTCTATAATAATGTTCCTCCTCCCTTCATCCTCATTGTGTTTAAAGAAAAAACTTGTTGCAACATCATCTTCCCCAACTATCTTTTGCCAACCTTTAAAACTATGGAATTCCTTAACCCCCTCAGCTTTCTCTTGCTCCTTCCCAGCTACAGGCTTTTAAAGCCTAAACTCGGTTTCATTGAGCCACATTTGTTTGATTCATTACATCTATCCTAATTTTTGACCTTGGTAGTATCCTATAGTATGGGCCCTGGCCCTGCACCTAAATTTCTCAATTGAACCAAATACCTGGTTATAGCTGGTACTTCAGAATGCTTACAGATTCATATAGAGTTAAAACTTTATCTCTAAAAATGAGAGATTTTATCTTGTTATTTCCCCTTTCTTTAGGTCCCTGTGCAATAAATACCACGTACAGCTTGTTCCTCGGATTCTGCTTCTGATATTTTAGAACCAACCACAAGGGGCCATGTAAGGATGGCTCAGAGTGAATCTTTCATTGTTTTTTACTTCTGTCCTGTGGGAATGCCTTACAATCTGTGAGGAAGCATGTGGAACTTGCAATTTGGAGAAATTTCAGGCAGAAATGCATATTCTACCAGCACGCAGAGCAGAATATTGATGCAGCGATTTGCTGTCACCTGACTGTTGTGAATCATATGGAGCAATGTTTCTTAGTGAAATTAAATAGGAGTATTTAGGAGGATGTATTATTTTAGGTCTGTGCATAACAGTTTTGTTCTGGAAATAGAAGTTTAATGAGCAACAATGTTGTATTTTTATATATAATCAATACATGCACATACAAAGACATAAATTTAGAAATTACTGTGAACGAATGTTACCTTATGAATGTCTCTCCATCATTTTAACAGAGGTATTAACCCATTTAAAGTAAACTGGTAGCACCTCTGTTAAAATAGTATAGAAAGGAATTTGATATGATTGCATTAAGTGCCTGGATGAGAACATTGCTCACAATTTCTAGGCTATAGTAAACCAACAAAAGCTTTATTTTCTCAATGTTATATTGTTTTGCATCATCATTATTATGAGCAAGGTGTAAAGATACTGAGATTTCTATCTACAACAAAAACACATCAGTTATTCCCCATGGTTTGCTGAAGTCTTCTTTTTCCCCTTCTTTGCCAACGTTTGCATCCACCAGGCAATTGGAGTTATTTCGGATGGGGAGAGCAGCAAAGTATGTAATGATTTATTACTCACAAGTACCTTGGCTCCTACGTTAGCATGCTCCAACCAGAGAGACCTGGAGTATTCATGCATATAGGGGATACATACATCCCTCATTGTATGATTACATTAGTGTTATTTTTTTCCTCATGTAGTCTTTGTCTGCATAGCTTTCTTTATTTGTCTGTGTCATGTCTGTGATGTGCAATCATTATATATGTTTTCTTTTTATTAGTATTGCATTATAAGAACGAAAAAACAAAAAATGATCACTGTATGCATGAATATTTATCAAACAGAGCATGCATGAACCCTCTCAAAGATACAATTTTTCTTTGATATCTGCACATCATAGTGCTAGAAAGGGCAATAGTTTGAAATTTAGAATGAAATGCCTGCTTTCTATGTAATTAAACACTTTAGTATAAGGGAAAATTGAAATGCTTCAGCTCTTTCTTATGGTGTGCAGATTACTATAAAATAATTATTTTTTTCAGTTTAACTTTTTTTTTAATCCACTAGGCTGAAGATGGTACTTTGGCCAAAGGATATTATTCATGTTGCCTGTTTGATTCTACTTACCTTGTGGAGAATGAGTATAAAATAATTTTTCAAAGCAAAACCTGAAATACTGCACCCTAATCTAACTGAGCATATTATAGACAATAGGTGTGAATGTTTTCCTTTTTCTTTTCAGCACTTGAAGATCCGGACAGTGCTGTTGATGATAGAGACAGTGATTATCGTAGTGAGACCAGTAACAGCATTCCACCTCCCTATCATACCACATCCCAGCCCAATGCGTCTGTTCATCAGTTCCCAGTTCAATCACGACTGCAGCTCCAAGGAGGTTCACGGGACTCCTATGCTGACTCAATCCAAAGCTATGAACTAGATTACCGGGAAAAAAAAGGAATGAGGTATGTAGTTCAATTTGGAAAGGTAGCATTTCTGTTTGTGATATTTATGTTGAGTTTTGAAATGAGTACACTATGCAGCTAGCGATCAGGCGTGCTATGCTTGTACAGAAAATCCTTTTTTTAAAATAACTTAATTGCACTTAAACTGCAATGATTTCTTCAAGTCCCTTACAATCGAACTTTCAAACGACCAATTCCCTACCCTTTAACTGCGGCCCTCCCTCCCATTTGCCATAATACCTCTGCAGCTGTTGATTCGCTCAACCATTCCCTCAACTTCGCCTCTGATTTCCTTGTCCTCAGCAAAGTCTTCACTGTCTCCCATCTTGGTCACTCCCTCAAGTCCAAGGGATGCACAACTGGCTTAATCATACATTGCCAGTTCTGGATTGAACCGCATTGAGCTCTAGCGGCCTTCACTCTCCTGGAAAAAACACCTATTGTTCTAGGATCATTCTGGAGAGCAAAGATAACCCCCAACTTCTTTTCTGCACAACCAACCATCTCCTTAAACCCTTCTCCCCTACCTCATCATCATCCAAGTGTGAGGAGCTCATAGATTACTTTGTCACCAAGATTAGGGCCATCCATTTCAGTGGCCTCTGGTTCTTTTCCCCCTGTTCCCCTTGCCCACCATGCCAAACCTCCCCAGGCTCTTATCACAGCCCTGAACCCCTGTCTCCTCTTAGTTTCTTTCCCATTGCCCTACCAAGCTCACCTCATCCATGAGACCCACCTCCTGCTTCCTTAACCCCATTCCCACTTAACTGCTGACCACCCAATTTCCTTCATTGGCCCTCATGCTAGCCGACATTGTGAATGGTTTCATCTCTTCCGACACCCTTTCAAAACTGCCGTCATCACCTTTCTCCCCCGCCCCCAATAATGCTCAACCACTCTGCCCTTGCAAACTACTGCTCCCTCTCCAACCAACCTTTTCTACCAGATCCATGCCCATCTCTCCCGCAACTCCCTGTTTGAATCCTTGCAATCAGGTTTCCACCCTCCTACAACAACAAAATGGCCCTAACCAAAGTCACGATCAACATTCTTATTTCTCCTTGACCCCTTTGTAGCCTATGTCTTGGTTGACCACAACATCTTTCTCCAAAGCCTCCCCTCCGTTGTCCAGCTCATTAGGATTGCCCTTGTTTAGTTTCACTCTTGCCAACACATTGTAGACGGTGCCTTTATTGTTTGCTTCTCTTCCCACCGTAATACGATTACTTTGGGAATCTATCTTTCACTACATCCCCTTCCATATCTATGTGCTTCCTCTGACAACATCCTCTGCAGACAAGGGGCCATCTTCCAAATCACGTTGAGGACACCCAACTCTATCTCCCCACCACCGCTCTCGACCCTTCCACTGTTTCAGTGCTTTCAGACTGCTTGTCTGACAACCAGCCTTGGGGAGAGCCACAATTTCCTCTAGCTAAACATTGGGAAAGGTAAAGCCATTGTCGTTGGCTCTCACCACAAACTCCTTACCCTTGCCGCTAACTCCACCCTGACCACTGTCTCACATTGAACCAGACTGTTCATAAGCGCAACGTCCAATTCAACCTAATGCTGAGCATCCAACCCCATTTATCTCCATCACAAAGACTCCCTTCTTCTACTTCAGTAACATTGCCTGCCTCTGCCCCTACCTGAGCATATATACTGCTGAAACCCTCATCCATGCTTTTGTCAACAATTATTCCAATGCTCTCCTGGTTGGTCATCCAAAACTTCACTGCCCATATCCTATCATGCACCAAGTCCTGCTCACCCATCATTCCAGTCCTCGCTGATCTACATTGGCTTCCAGTCTACAAATGTTTCAAGTTTAAAACTCTATCCTTGTGTTTAAATCCTTGCATATGTAACCTCCTCTAATGCTACAACCTCACACTCCCCAACATGTTTATCTGACTTTGGCCGCTGTGCGTCCCCCTTTCCCATTGTCACACCATTGTCGGCTGTGCCTTCAGCTATCTCGGCCCCATTCTGGAATTCCCTCTCTAAAACCCTCTGTTTCTTCACCTTTTTAAGAACCTCCTTATACCTCACCTCTTTGACCAAGCTTTTGGTCACCTCTTGTAATATCTCCTTTTTTGACTTGGTGTCCATTAGGCTTTATGCTTCTCTGAAGCGCCTTGAGACTTTTTGCCATGTTACAGATGTTGTATAAATGCAACTTGTTGCTTTTATGGTTGTGAATTTTACAATAATTTTGATATGCTCGTTTGAGAAATATTTTTCTTTTTCTTGTCTCGCATTGACGCAGGTATCGACAGTCTCTGGTCCTTTGACCAAAATCTGTTCTTCATTTGTAAACCTATGCAGCCAGTGTCAGAACTTGGTAGAATGGTGGGGTGGGAAGAGATCATAGATAAGAGCAGAAGATACAAATGAGAGCAGTCATTCATCCGCTCTGAGCTCATTCATCTAAATGGCCTCCTTCTGTGCTGTGAGTTTCTATGATTCTATGATCCTGACAAAATTCCTATCCTCACCCTGATATCCACACATGTACCTTCCTGTAGAAGTCATCAGATAAATAATAAAGAGCAGGAACCTTGGATTATTTTCCCTATTCCTACACCAGGGATACTCCGGGCAATTGTGCTGTCACTTCTGTTGTCCAGAATGAGATCAGTTGTCCTGCCATAGAACACCAGAGATTGAACTGGTTCATGAAATTTTATAAGCGGCATTTAACCACTGAACGATTGAGGGGACCTAAGATTTGAATTTTCTAAAAGGGAAAAGTGAATCTTCTACTGTGACTTTAAAAAAAATGTTATTTTTTGTCCCAAAATATCACTTTCTAAAAGCCTCTTGCTCCTATTTTTTCTTCTTTTATGCTTTAATTACCCAAATATGTGTAAGTATGTTCTGTCAACTTATCTAGCCAGCAGCTGAAGATGAAAATGATTGAGAAAGTATTCTGTTTTTTAAATTCAAATTCTGTAGCTAAAATAGGAGAGACCTGAAGCAGTGGAACTTATCAGCTTCACGTCTTTACTCTGGGATAGTGCTATGTAATTATTGGAAAATGAAATGTCAAGCTTTGTTGCAAAGAGCCAACAATGTAACTCATGTAAGAGTGTATATGTATATAAGTTCCTGTTTTCAACTAGTGTATGACATGTTAAATAAGAACTATAAGTATAGTTACTTGTAGGCTGATGTAAAATTCCATTTTGGATTGGATTCGGAAACATTTCAGTTATGCCTGAGTGATGTTGCTGTCCAACCTTGATGACTTCTGAGATATTGCATTAAAATCAAATTATCTGAAGGAAAAAATAGAACTGACAGAAGTATTTATATACCTACTAGGGAATCACTCCATACAATGTGAAAGTAAATCAGTTTCAGGTGTTTTTCCTAACTGCAATGTTTTGCATCTTTTATAATGGATTTGTTATATTAACAGGGTACAACATTTATATAGTAAGTATGTTCATTGTAAGCAATGAAATGTAAAGTTTAGAAAGAAGAAATCACCTGAGGTGCAACATGCTGCTAGATTTATGTGATCTTGAGGCAGCATTCGAACAATGCATTTCAGTAGCAATACCAGTGGGGCTTTTTGTTTAATTTGTATGCAGTTGACATAAACATTAACCGATGTGGGGTCTGAAATGTAGTGCAGAGCACAGTAAATAATTATGTATCCTCCTGTTTCCCATTCTGCCATTCATTTTGCCTACCAGACGATATGATAGCATAGATTCTGCTGCAAATGGTCGTAGTGATCTAGAGTCTGCATCTGAGTCTAGTCAGCTAACCAGCCGCCAGTACTCCCTCGAAAGTAGGCAGTCTCTAGATCTGTCGGATAGGTGGGTTCTGTTCTCCTTTACAGCCTTGATGTTGCTGTGTGATGGTGTGCTGTGGTGCTATGAAGAAGGCATTGGCACAACTGTTTGCATGTTTTTAATGTTTCCATATATGTCATGTCAATGTTTGGGATAAAACTAATTTTAAAAAATTATGATAAATAAAGCTAGCACAACTGCATTGATGAATATGAGCAAAACATAATCTCTTTCTTTTATTCTTTTGAGTTTTTAAACATAGTTTATTTTTTGGTTTGTCTTATGTTTTCTCGGTATTCCATTGAGTTGAGATATTTTCAATATGATTCTCTTTTTTTTGTCCTATCCCCTACTACTTGTTTCCAAAACCTTCTGTTATCCACTTATACATGCCTTGTTCCTTACAAGCCGGAGCTTCTTACCACTTAAAGGAAAAGTCAGAATCATACCAGTGGATTCTGGTGTTGGAAAAGAAGACTGGGAAAGTAAATATGAGACATTAGGGAAACCGCTCAATGACACTTTTTTGGTAGAAAGACAGAACAACTGGCAAGAAGAAACCCCAAAGGAAAACCTTACAGTGAGAAAAAACCTCGAATACAGTGAATATACAGATAGGGCACACCAGAAAATGTTACGGTACAATCATCTTCTGAATGGAGTATCAAACGATCTACCATACCCTAGTTATCCAGAAGAATATAATACAATAGACAGGAGGAGAAAAAAGAAATGCAGACACAATAGTTTGGAAGACAGGGATGTGAAAAGGCAAAACTATTCAAATAGTTTAGATAAATATACCACTGGGGGAGGGATTATTAGTGGTCTTTCTAGCACAATGTCAGAAATAAAATCTAAAAAGCTGGAATGGAATCAGAGTGACTCTTTGCTTTATAGCTATGATGATGACATGGCAGCAGCAGATAAACAGTATAAATGGCAACCTATGGTAAAAAGTAACATGTGGAGAGAGAATGAGTCATTCAGTAATGATCCTGAAGACATGATAGATATAGAAGAATGCCTGGAAGAAATATATAAAGAACAAATGTTGGCGGAAAGGATGTTACCTGACATTTGTGGTGTGTATGACAGCAGTGATTCTGATGAACTTTGTTGCTCGCTTGAATCTGATGATGAACAAGAGGCTTTGTTACTTGCGCAGTCATGGCATGAAAGTGACAAAACTTTTATTAACTACAGGGAACATGATGTAGCTATTTCACGTGTCCCCCAGAAAAAATACCAGCTAAAACTCAGCCATGGTGATGAAGTTGATGACGGATTCAACCAATCTAGAAAGAAGTGGCATTCATCTCAAAGTGAGGAAATAAATGAAGATTTTGTTGATGCAATGGATGAACTGCAATGCCTGGTAGCATCTGTGTCTGAGTACTTAGCAGAGAAAGAAGAGGAAATTAGTAAGTTTGGGTCACTTCCAAAAACACAGAACAAAACCCTCAGAAAGTCTCAAGGAGAGAGCGAGAGCCTCAGTATGTGTATTTGTGAAGATAAAGCTGGATGTTGCCATACTCAAGGACAAGAACGAAAAAGGCTGACAAAGTCTGATCTAAAAAGTAATAGTGAGAATAGCAATCAAAAACTTGACTCCATTCCAGATCTGACTGGAGTGAAGAATACCATGCAGTCTCTGTTCAGCTCAGTAGGTGAGAAAGTAGCAGTGGGTAAAAAGCAGCAGTCATCTGTGGAAAAAATAGTTTCTGTTACTTCAGGAAGTCCAGAAGCTGGTCTCCCAAACGTATTTTCTCTGGAGCCGATAACCAATAGTTCAACAGCACATGCTCCTATGAAAGATGAACCAGAAAGAACTGTTACTTTGCTATCCAAATTTCCATTCCAATCTTCTGATAGCAAAGAATCTGTTTCCCCTAATGCATTTAATGCAACAGAGGACAAGCCTCTACTTTCATTTATACAGCAAAAGCCACAGGATGAAAATATTTCCACCACAACTGAATCATCATTATCGCAGAACACTGTCATTGACTCATTGCTGGAAAAAGTGAATCCCTTAAAGTTCTTTTTGGAAAAAGATTTGTCAAATGATTCTCAGAAGGACAGTGGGCAGAATAGAAAGCATCAAACTTCTGAACCTGAGAATAAAAATGTTGTTTCTAATAAAAATATAAATTCAAATGGTGAAGAAAAAATTGCTTCACAAATATATGAAAAATGTCTTCACTTTGATGAAATTCAGAATAGCTCACAAAATAATTTTGGTGGTAATTTGCACCAGCAGGATAGCTATTTAAGTAATGTTGATGAACGGCAGAAACAGGTTGCTCCAGATAAATGTACAGACCATGTATTTGAGATGTATAACAGGTCAGAAACTATCCCCTTAATACAGGAAAATAAAGATGAACATACTCCCAAAATTCTAGGACCACATAATGTTCAAAATAATGAAATGGAGAAAGAAGTGAAAGTTTCTCAGAAAATAGAATCTTCTTCACATCCCAAGTCCGACACAACAAAAAGCTCTGGAATTAACTTGGGATTTTTTAACCCTCTTAAAAAGTCATTAAGTCAGGTTTTCTTTTCTTCATTGGACAATGAAACACAGATCGCTTCTGGGAGCATGTCCAGATTTCCTTTTTACAGATCTGCAGAGGATGTTCGAGAAGAGAAAGACAAAGATCATCAGACTTTTTCTCTTGTTGAAAAGTTGAAACTTCCCTTCTTTTCTTCTGAAAACATCTCGTCTGAAAATCAAAAAGAAGCAAAATCTGAGGGAATACGGTTTTCTGTAAAATTTCCTATGAATGAGAGAACATCAATATCAAAACAAGAAATAAATGATAAACAAGAGTCAGATAAAATTAGAGCATCTAGTGAAGACAAAGAGAGTAAACAAAGTATGTTTTTAGATATGTTAAAATTTTCATCAAATTCAAAACAAGGGACTGATGATGTTGAAAAAGAAAAACAGAGCAGTAACCAACAAGGATTTTTTTCAGGCTTGTTTAAATTTTCCTCAAGTGAAAATGCATCCACATCAAAGTCAGAATTGAATGATAAAGGGGTTACAGACAAAATTATGGGAATGACATCTGAACAAATAGATCTAGATAAACAAGTAACATTTTCAGATGCAGCAATATCTTCCTCTGATCAAAGTGTCATGGTAGCTAAATCTGCTTTGGAATGTGAACATGTGACATCAAAGGAGAATGACATACCTGAAACAGATAAACTGACTCACAATGAGCACGGATATTTTTCAGGCTTTTTAAAATGTACTTCAAATGAAAATGTATCCACATTAAAACAGGAAGTTAGTAGCAAAGATTATTCAGATAAAATAGTGAGAACAGAAAAACAAAGAGAAAGTAATAAAGACACTTCTTTGAATATGTCATTAAATCCATCATTGGTTAAAGATGAAAATAAAACTGTAAAACCAAACCATGCAGTTGAAAAAGAGGAAGACAACAGTAACCAGTCAGGTTTTTTCTCTGGCTTCTTTAATTTGTCAACAAAGAAGCAAGAGGGCACAAATTCAAAACATGAGAGTCCCTTAGGTTTATTAAAATTCATGAATAAAGCTGGTTCTAGTAAAGGAAGAACTGAGAACCACGGTGAAGATGGTCAGCTATATTCACTCTTCACAAATGTTAATATGGCAGAAAAAAAGACTGATGAAAAATCATCTTTCAGTTTGTTTGAACAGTTTTCTTCTAAATCAAAGGAGAATAGGGATGAAGACACAAAATCAAATTCTAAGGAGAACTGTGATAAACAGACAAAATCATTTTGGCCCTTTAGGCAACCTTTCCTTACATCAGAGAGTACTGATGATAAAAAAGTTAAGAGTAAAGTACAACAATACCCGAATGAACATGATTTCCCTGAAATATCGAACACTTGCCAAGCTCAATGTTTAGCAAAAAACTACGAAAGCGTTGCCCAAGATTTGCAGGAATTGAAACAAGATACAACTGGATCACTGAAATATGAGGTTCCCTGGAATGATTCATATGGAGATAGTGTAGTATACGATCTATCACCAATAAATGATGGAAAATCAGTAGAATTGTCACATTCATTTAAAAGTCATACCGATTTAAGCAGTTTTAATCTTGAGTGGGAATTAAGAACGAATGACTCTACTGAAAATTACTCACATGAAAATGCCAATATATTCTGGCTAGATGATTTTACTACAAATCAAGATGCTTTCCAGACTCAGTATAGAGAGTGGAACAATGGGACAGGTGAATATTATGATGTCATAAATTTATCGATAAATGAGAAAGACGCCAATATTGAGGAGTGGAGATATTTACTTACAGATAAGACTGAAACTAGCATGGAACTTGATTATTTAGATCTTAGTGTAAAATCAGGTGATTCCAATATGCCATTTTCATATAAAGATTTTGACCAAAAAAATGGGGTATGTACAAGCAGAAACTTGGAGAGATATTGGAATTCATTAGAACCTGATGAGGCTGATGAAAGGAATTTGTTTGTGGAAGTGCCTATGGATTTAAGCTCTTCTGGCAGTGCAGTTACTTGGCTTTTTACAGAACAGCAAGAATTGAGTAAGAGAGAAAACTCATTTTTCATTAGCAATTATCAAGAATACCAAGACTGGCTAACCTTACTTGAACAGGGAATATGGTGGCCTTCAGATGATGCTGAATATGGTTACTACATCTATAGTGATAATCAATTCATATATTCCTTGCTTACTGATGGCAGTGGCCAATATGTGTATGTATGGAGGCCGGAGACAGATGAAGAGCAAGAAGAATGGGAATATTATCAACAGATGAATGGTGATTATGATGTAGGACTCAGTAATGACATGGTTTCGGTATGTGGTTTTAAGGTGCCCATTTCAAGTGATTTAGACTTATTCTGGTACAATGAAGAACAACAAATTGAATCAGAAATTGATGATGTACCTCTTGATCTTTCTCTGGTTTTTGAGAACAATAAGCAGGTAATACGTAAACATCTGGGTAATTTTTCACAAGTATTTAAGGAGTCGATAGAATGGGACAGAGAAGAGCCGCTAGACTTTTCATCAAAACACAAAACACGCAGGCTGGAAAAGCTTAAGATGGATTTCATGTCTGAACAGCAACTAGTTCATCTGCATGAAGAACTTCAAGCTACTGCTTTTGATCTTAGAATAGTCCAAAGTGGTCATTTGACTCATATGAAATCCAAAACTGATGCAGCATTACCAAGTGAAATTTCTGATCATGCATTGTCAAAATCACAGTCTAAATCTTTGTCACAGCCTACTTCAACAGGGCTTTTAAGTCTATTTAGTTCTTCAAAGTTATCAGATACTTCATATTCTGAACAAAAGATCTCTGAATTCAAGGAGCCATCTGAAGAAGAACACAAACAGCCTATTAGAAAGATTGCACATTTTTTCTCTGCATTGGGTGGTTTAGTTATGAAACAAAGCATGGGAAATTCTGATAATTCTAATTCTGCTTCAGCAGATGAAACATCTGACACTCCAGCAAATAAGGCATTTGAAATGGACAGGGATGGAACTCATCCATTGAGTGACGATGTGAATAAAGCAAAGCAAAATACTGGGGATCAACAAGATCATACACCAAATAATATATTTGCATCTGGGCTAAGAAGCATGAAATCTGTTTCCACTAACTGGAAGGCACACTCAAATGTTGCAGAACAGCCAACTTTTGTTAATAAGAACCACAATCTAACAAATCAAGAATTGCCTAAGCTGGTGGCCAAATATGATCAGTTACCATATGATGAGCACAATGACTTATGTCAAGGCACAACCGAGACAAGTTTTCAGCCAATATCTGAGAGGAGTTCCAAGATAAACCAGAATTCAGCTATTACAACACATCAAGTCAAAGTTGTACCAACTGAAATACCATCTCAGTCACACCAAACTGCTCCTGAAACTTCCACCATGACTGCACAGAACTCATTTTTTAAAAACCCTTTAAAACTTTTTAACCTTTCAGAAAGTCAGCCTCAAGTAAAAACTGATGAGGGAACTCGAAATGCCTTTGACTTTTTTAGAACAGCCAGATCAAAGGAAGAGCATAGCTCTTCAGGCTGGAATTTGTCAGGAGGAACAGAAGACAAAACAAAAGCACTCAAAAAGGAGAACGATCGAGTGATGACTATTCCTAGTAATGCAGAAAGACAGCCTTCAGGCATTTCATCTCTTTTCGGCTCAATTGGAGGTTTCTTTAAAATAGATACAAGTCCAGTTCAACAACCAGATGTTTTGAGCTCAACTAAAAATGGAAGTAAAACCTCACTTTTAGATCAGAACAGCATGCAAAATAAAATCCAGAAAAACCAGCAGGGGAATATTCCTTTGGAATTCTCAAAATGTGAGGCATCACGTTCAAGGCCAAAAGGTTTGCAAAAGCAGCAAACACTAAGGGAATGGAATACTGATTATGAAACTAGTACAATGAAGGTAAGACCATTGCATGACATTACTAATAAAACTGTAAATGTGGAAAATGAGACAGAAAATAAAAACGTTTCATCGTCTCTGATGCCTGGTAATGATACCATCCCAAATAATGGACCATCGATCAATGAGTCCTCTGCACTATGTATTGAATACGCCTCTCTTGCTGAAGTGAAATCTGCACAACATATTATGAAAGCAGAGTTTTCTGATATAAAAGCACCCTCAAGTATTACAAATAAACCTACTGTTACAACTTTGAATAACCAATTTGGTTCAGAAAAACCTAGTTCTCAAATCATTACAAGGCTGCAAATAACTGCTAAGGATCAAGCTAAACCTCATACAGCTGTTTCGCCCCAAGAGGAAGGAAAAGTAGAACAAAAACCCAAATCTGGTCTCTTTAATTTATCCTTTGGAGATGATTGGAAACTTCCTAACATTTCAAATTCCAAACAGCAAGGAGCAAACAAGGACATATTTTCTTTCTTCAGTGCAGCAGGCGAAACGTCAAATCATACCCGAGTCCCTAATAGTGGTCCATCCTTACCTGGTACCAAACAAGCAAGCAATTCAGAAGGATTCTTCAAATTACCAACTTTCTTCTCATCAGCTCCCTCAGTTGAGAAAAAAGCAAATGAAAACAGCTCTGTTTTTAGTTTCTTTGACATGGCATTCATTGATGAGAAAAAGACAAAACCAGAGCCTTCTAAACCAAGTGTTGAGAGACAGATTGAAAAAAATATAAAGCAGAATGATAAACCAACTGCAGGCCATGTAGGAGGTGTCACAGAAATGGAGCAGTTGGACATAATAGCATCAGTTCTGCAGCAAAACAGTACTGTGGCAAAATATAATTCTAGTAATTTATCGTCCTTGGAAAGCTCAGTAACAAACAATGAAAACAATAAGCCTGTAGTAGATAATGATGTTTCTGATGGAAGCACTATTGCTGCTGAGGACTTGCTATGTTCAAATCAGAATGAAAGCCAAGATGTACTTGATGTAACGTGCCATTTTAAAGATTATGATGCTCATATAGTCGTGACAGGTGATTGTGTCACCATATCCAACTCTAATTTAGTTGAGAGTTCTAAACCAGATCATGTCAACATTGATAACTGTATTGGAGGTGAGAATGTTGTGCAGGTTAATGCTGTAGATGAAGGTGAACTGCAAACTGATCTCATAAGCAGTTCAGTTTATATGATTGAAAAATCACATAAAAATGCTTTTGAGGACTTGTGTTCTGAGATGAAAAATGATTCAGACGAGATTGGTGCAGAAAGAGAGATAAATTGGGAATTGCAAAGTTCCCAAGCAAATGATTTTAAAAACCTAGTAAATAAAAAACAAACGCCTCTAACAACCTGTACAGTTACTGGAATGGCTGATTCTAGTGAAAATGTGAAGCTGCCTGAAAGTGAAAAGTCTTTGATAGACTCATCAGTGAAAATGTTTTCTGGTTTTATGACAAAATTGAAGCTGTTTTCTACAAGTGAATCTATGAAAAGTTCAAACAGTTCATTTTCATCACTCCAGTCAGTATTTACAAACTCAAGCTCAGTATCAAGCACTCAGCAGAGAAGCTCATTTTTAAATTTATCACAAGGTAGCCAGACTCCATCTGCCAAAACTGATCTGCACAATAAGTTGAAATTACCTTCTGAAGAAACAAAACCAGCTGCAAGTTTGGAAAATGGTTTGTTTCAAGAAGAAATTGGTGAATTTAGAGAAGGAAAATATTTGCAAACTGTGAAGGATCCACACACCGTGGTAGAAAAAATGTCTGTTGATGTTTCTGAATGTAATATGGATATTGTTCACAGTAATAACATTGCTAGTACTTTATCAGAACAGGAATATAAGAGCGGCACTGAAAACAATACCCAATTTGTTATTGAAAACACTAATGGCAGAGAGGTAGATAACAATATGGAGGATACTGAAGCTGTATATCAAATAGCATCTGACAGCAGATTAGAGCCAACCCCACCAGAAATGCTTACAACAGATGAAAGTATACTATCTTCAGATGCACAGGAAAATAAAGAGTTGGCAATTGAAGTTTCTACAAATGATGCTACTTTTAGTCCTGATGCAACAAATGTAAACCTTTCGCCTTTGGAAAATAACATTATAGAACCAAATGATGCAGTCTCCAGTATTGAGTTTCAAGATAAAGATACAACTGTTTTACAGACCAATGTCAATACTTGTGATGGACCACTTTCTAGTGGTTTACCAGCCCATATGTCTTCACAAAAGACTGATTGTAAGACACCCAAGTCGGGTTTCGAAATTCCAAATGTAAGAGCACTTAAATTCAATTTTCTATCTTCTGGAGCAGGAGGCAAGCCCTTTAGTTCTTTGTTTTCCCAACAGCCATCTCCTAAAAGTAGCTCATTCAAGGACAGTGGGTTGTTAACGAGTTTCAAGAAGTTTTCCAAGACCTTTTTTGAAGGGGATGCTGATCAAATGGTGAGAGAGGAGGAAAATGCACAAAGTTCTGTTGGAAAACTGGACGGCTTTTCATGTCAAAAAGAGGGCACCGCTGAACAAGGAAATTCTGTTATCACAAAGCAGCCTTTAGAAAGAGATAAAATGCATATCCATGACATTTCGAGATCTGATTTGTTAGGTCACAGTTTAGCTGACAAAAGCCAGAGTAGCATATTAAAGGTTGAAGTCAGAATGGAACAGTCAGGACAAATATCAGAAGTTATAGGTAACATTGCTGAAAATGAAAGTCATAACAATACCTGGAAAGAACAGTCATTTCTTACAGCAGAAAATCCAGATACTTTGCAAGATAGTCCAGATGTAATACCTTCAGAAGAGTCACCTGAACGACTATGTGTTAACTGGAAGAAGATACCTGAGAATGAAACTGATATTTCCACTGCAGCCTGCTCATCTCCAAAGGTGGTGCATGGATCACAGGAGCAAACTTTACACAGTTTGGACCTTTTGAATGCGAAAAGGCCAGTTTAGCTTAAGCATGATAAATGGCACCAAAAGGTTAACCATTTATAATGCATTAGTAATGTAGTGGTAAAGTACATGTATTGAAGTAGTTTTGTGATTTTATTTTTTAATCTGTCCCTTTACATTCTAATGCTTAATGTATGTTAAGTCAGGGCTCCAGCTCTTTTAGGCCAGGCACCTAAAACCACGTCCCATAATTTGCAGGTCACCATTTGTAATAGTTTATAGGCTTAACTAAAAGAATCAAGAAACCTGAGCTCTTGCTTTCATATCAGTTATAGGAAGACACTTCCCACCACCGACTACATAAATCTACCAATCTTTTTACTAATGTACAGTCTGTTTTTTAGAGAAAGATATTTTTATTAAATAATTGCAACACAATGAGAACAAACAAAATTGGCATTCTTTTATGTTATAAATCACAATCTAAAATATGGCATATGGATTGGAAGTCATATAAAATTGTAAAGTGAAACAGTGAACCAGGGTTATCCAGTTCATTGTCACTGCCTTGTAGCACAATATGCTGATCATATCCACCACATTTTCTTGCTGTATGTAACACACTGAATATTGACTTTGGCATGCATGCAACTCTTAGGCATTTGTCCTTTTCTGCATTTATGGCACCTAAGTTGTTAGACATCCTTTGGCTTTGATTGTTTTATCATTATGGGTATTAACTTTGCATTCACTTTTCTTACAAGAAGCATTACTTTGGGATAAAATAGCACTGCTTCATGAGCAGTTTTGCTGACAGCCATCTGATGGAGATGCTGAGTAATATGCTGGCAAAAGTCTTCTTCTGTTGGTGAAAGACAACTCTTTTCCAATGCTGTGGGCCCAAGCAAGTGTGCTCAAAGATTAGCCAGGTTGCTGTCAAAATCTGGCCTACTATACATTCCAACAATGATATATCCTGCAACTATGATGACCTGTTCATTTACATCTAAGGAATCATTCAACAGGTTTGTCAGAAAGATTGTCAGAGACTGCTTCTCATCTTGGATAACCGTATCACAACCAATTCATTTATAAGGACTGGGAAGGATTGGAATCACAGAATGTGGTAGAGACATGACAGCATCATGATTAGGTATAAATGTATTACACTTTTGCACCAACAACTCTTTCAAATCACTAATGAGGAGACTAGTAGCCACATATCAGAAACACGTCTATCATTGGTTCAAGCTTTTGAACAAAATATGTAGTCTGAGCAAATATGTCTGCTTTCACGTGTTTCTCACAACAGTTATAGATAGTAGCTTCTTAACATCAGAGGAGATTTGAACTGTAGATCCAGGTTCCTTAAATGCTCCTATGATAATATTATGTTCCATGAGATGTTCTGAGTGATGCCTTCACAATACCTTTCTTGTGCAGTTGAGCAGCTTTACTTTGTTCTTAGGATTCTAAACAAATGACTTCCTTCTGGAATTACAAGTAATTCAATGACGTTCGTACGCTTTATCTTTTTTAATGGCCACTTTCTGCAATTTATCATCACCTTGCTTTTCAGACTATCTGATGTATTATCATCATAGCTATCTCCAGCATAATGGCACAGAAACACGCTTTGTGTTTGATGCAAAGCAATTTTTCCTGGACATTCTGCTCCCAATCTTGCTGATGATATTGTATGAAAGGCAATATTTTCATATGGGCAATCACCTTGATACATTTTCAGACCAACTGAGTAATCCACTTTGTTGTCTTTCATCATTGTAAAATCTTGTCCGAGATTGGGTTCAGGTTCAAACTAAGATACAGAAAATGCTGTCCATTCATGGATAAATGTTTTTCACTTTCCACCTTTGTGTAGACCTTCAACAAATTTTGAAGGACTGCATAGTATTCATATCTTTTTTTGCTTTGTGTGTCCATGAAGGATCCCTTTCTGGGTTTTGTTCAGGCTCTTTTCCATTACAGGAGGACAGCTGACTTTAGCTTCATGGGTACCTTGCTCTCACTGCACTCCTAAATACAAGCAGCATGATCTGCAGGGATTGGATGCCAGTGAATGTCGATTGAAAACAATGGATTTATGAAATTACCACCTGTTCCAGCAGATTAAACTCAAGGAACTGTTCCCACACATTTGAACTTTGATTGAATTGGAGTGTGATGTTGCAGAATAAAACCTTTACATCTGCTTTGCTAATCCAGTGACCCACAAGTGCAAAATTTGGAATAATTTTCTTGACTTCAGACACCGGTGCCTACTAGAGAGCAGCATGTTTAGTCTGGATATATACTGCTTCAATATCATCACTATTTTGATGTGCATCAACCAGAGCTGACTGGTTAGTGATGTATGTGCTGTTCAGCTTTGATTATGAGAATCTTTGGGTTTTTTCATCTCCATTACTCCCAGGATCCACAGAGTGTTTAACATCTTACTCTTTTCCTGGCACCCAATTTTCAAAAGCTTATAATTCATACATATGAACCCAACTGTGAGCCTTCGGCATGATGTAGTTGTCTAAACTGGATAATCTTAAGGGAAGATTTCTGCTATTTATTATTGATAAGGAAATTCTAAGTGCATGTATAAAGAATGCATTTATGATTTCACTGTAAATAGTAAATGGCAGAAATCTGCCCACCCCCCGCCCCCCCCCCCGATAACAAAAATGGGTGTCAAGCCAATTTTCAGCTTCCACAAGGATATTTTCAACTCCTGACAAAAGGTCATCAACCCGAAATGTTAACTCTGTTTCTCTCTCCACAGATGTTGCCTGACCTTCTGAGTATTTCCAGCATTTTCTGTTTTTATTTCAGATTTCCAGCATCCGCAGCTTTTGCATCTTCAACTCCTGTTGACTTCATAGGATGTCAATTGGAATCCATGAAGTAAAACTTGCCCATACAAAGGATCATTTGCCATACTTTTCGGTATTTTTAAAAAAAGACTATGGGCACTTTCTCATTACAGTGACATTCTTGGTTCAGCTTAATACAGAACTTCTGAACTCAAATGACAAATATGAAGGTCAAAACAGAAAATGAATCTTGGTGTCTCTTTCTATCTTTATATCACTCAGCAATCTTCTGGATGACTTAGAAGCCACCTTATAAGGCTGTAGGATCTGTTAGAACTGCCATTGTCTACAACAGATTGCGATATTGAGACATAGAAGATTCGTCAAATTGTTGAAGAGTGGCTCGTGTTATATGGAAACCCACCTTGAAAAGGCAGCCTCATTACCTATTGCATACTTGCCTCATGCGTTCTCGTTTATTTTCCCTCATAAGCACCCATTCATAAATATTGATAAAGGAAAACATTAGCAACCATATCAATAAAGTAGTCTCTGAAACCTTGTACTTTGTGTAACATATCATCACCATCGTGTTCTTTGGCTTTTTGTCACATAGAGTTCTACCTGTCCAAAGAGGAATTCAGTAAAGGTGCCTTGTTACCCTTTTAATCACATCTTCTCCCAAAGATAGAACATTCACTGTTGTAACAAACAGGTGTGTCAAGTAATGACTGTGTTCTAACAGCTGTTTTTGTATGTGTGCTTGACATGACTGATTTAGAATCATCATTGTATTTGACATTGTATGATGACTCTTTTGTTCCACAATCTTGTGATTCGTATCAGTTTGTGCATTTTGCAAGACATACTGGATTTTAGCCAAAATCTCATCCTTAGTATTCATATGAACTTCCAATCTAAGATTTTTTTTTTTGGCATTTAGTTATGCCAGATATCTAACTGCATAACTGGTGTAAAAAGTCCTTTTCACCACACTGACAAATTCGACATGTTTTAAAGTCTGTTTCAGGACGCGTTCTCTTTTCTTCAAGACTAGTAGCTGGTACCTTCTTAATATACCTGAAAATAAATGAAATAAATTTGGAAATTACAATTATAATAATTTCTTAACAAAAATGTCATGTCATTAGTTATTTTTTGGCAGTCAAGTTGTACCAATTTTGGCATGACTTCTGCGGACTGAATGAGGTGGAGCTGAAGAATTGCAATTTCACCTGTTTGATAGTATAATTGGTACAAATAAATTACACATAGTTAACTTTTGAATGAACTCACATATGTGGCTCTAGCACTAAAACTTAAAACTGCATAGCTGAATATTCCCCAGGATAGCCAATGCCCAATGTTTAGCTAAATTATCTAAATAAATGGCTTGATTGCATCTTGATTCTTGAAATTTTGAAATATAGTGGTTAGCAAAGTAGGGGATAGTGATGGGTTCATCCATGTTTGTGAACCTTTTGAATGTTGGAGCCCTGAGTATTATTACTTGTAAAATACCTATTACTTATTTTCTACCACAATAACATTGTATGAGTCCTTACTACCATTTATTTTCAGTTACATATCATTGTTTTAATCATCATTTGACACAGCAGAAAAGTTTGTATAGAAAAAACCTGTTATTTTATGTATAGTATCCTAATACATATATATTCTAGGTGTTTTGTGGAAGTTCTCGGCTTTAGTTTGCTTTATGTGAAGGTAACTATGCGGCAGTTTTGTCTTTAGTCTGCTAAGTGTAGTAGCACCTGCTGCTTCTGGTACTGTGTGTTGTCACTGCTCCTTGGTACTGTATATGCCATTACATACACTCAGTAAAATGTACTTTTAAAAAAAAACTCTAATGCTTAAGAATTGACGTATTAAGTTCATGTATATGCATAACAGTCGGCATCTTTTAACCGATCGACTTTAAAATTAAATTAAATGAGCCAATAATTAATTAACTATCTGGCCAGTAATCCTTGAATCAGAACTAACATGTACAAAAATATACTTTTTTGGTGGAAACAGATGATGGATTTTTCTAACAGTATAAAAACCAATTCAGAATTCTCTTTTTCATATATACACAGCATATGGATCTTTAGAATTATGAGGGGAGGGAAATCAATTCACATGAAAGTCAGAGTAAATTAAAATACTTTAAGAGTCAAACACAGATTGTACAAGGTTTCAAAGTAAACTGATATTAAGTTCCACATTCCTGGTGTCTGTTATGCAATATACATACAAGCTTTGCTGCACTTGCTCTGAGTTAGTTGCTGAACTTTCTGTTCATGTTCTACAGTCCTACAGGAAGTAGCAGATATGGCTCATCAGGAAATCTCAGCCAAGGCAGCTCTCAACTTAGTGAACTTGACCATGATAATGAGAGCATCCATGGGTCTGGAATGGATGACAGGCGAGATCAAGAGTCCTATCACTCTCATCACAGCTCAGGGAGTCTAAGACCAGATACACAGGAATGGTACAATGAAGATGATGGACAACAAGAACATTTGAATGAATGCAAGAAAGTCGAACATTATGAAGATTCTGGAAAAGTTGATGAAGCTGCACCCGAGATTCCCCTCAACAGTATCTCCCCCCAGCTAGAGGTGATTGCAAAACTACATGACAGGTGAGTACTGCAATTATAGCATTGTTCTTTGCTTCCATAAGTGCCTTTGTTTCATTTCAGTTGGATTGTGACCGTTCGAAACCTCTTAAAAATCAACTGGGCCAGAAATTCGGGTCGGAGGCTTCCCGTGGGTGCAAGCCCCCGACTTGCACTTACCTAGCGCACCGGCCGTTGTGCTGTGGGCCCGCATGGGATTCCGATCCTGGACCTGCTCCAGCTGCCGGCGCGCAGTGCTTGCGTATCCCAGGGGCGCAGTTAGTTTGAAGCGTCCCCTGGGATCACGTGGGCCATGGAGAACCAATCGTAGCAGGGAATCTCTATTCATAGATTTGACAGGAAGACCTGTCAAATCTATGAATAGAATTCGGCCCCAAAACATAACTAAAACTTCAAATAAAAAATTTTTTAAATCACATTTTTAAAATAACTATAAATTACATAAAATAACTATTTTAAACAATAATTTCAATTTTTGAAAAAATTAATTACAGTTTTTAACGGGGCTAAAAATAAACTTACCTTTCTTTAAAATATTTAAAAATAATAAACCTGTGGAAAAAATGTTTTAATTTTACTTAATTCACCACTTACCTTGTTAAAAGCAGGCCTTGCAACTGCTTTTTAAAAGCGTAGCTGCTGAAGACTTACCCTCCCGGAGAAACCTGTAAAGAAAACGGAAGTGCCAGGCGTACGCGCTGCCTCTCCGGTGCATGCGTTCGACCAGTGAACCCCTTCCTTTAAGGGAATGGAAGTTCCGGTTTCCCACGCATGCACGAAACCAGCACTTTCGTTGGCCCTACGCGTGAGTACCCAGCTCACCCGTGGGGACCCGAATTTCTGGCCCACATCATCGCTTAAAAAACAGTAAGTTTGAAGTAGATGCTCTAGCTCGAGCACTGAAGATTGCAATCTGTGAAAAAGACCAACACTGCTCTTCATAATTTAGAAAATGTTTCTTTCAACCCAGTAACAGGTACAAATCTAGAATTTACCATTTGTGATAGTAACTTACCAACAATTAATACATTCAAATAACATTCCTTTCTATGTTATTTTAATATAGGCATTAATCTGTTTAAAATAAACAGGTTAAAGCCACCATTAAAATAACAGAGTACCCACTGCTTAGTCTCTTACAGCCAATTTCATAGCCACCTCCAGGATTTACCTAGGCTTTTTACTGCTTTAAGCTAGTGTAGCAGCCTTTGATTTGGAACTTTATTGAAGACAAGTTATCAATGACACTAGTATCGCAAACAAAGATCACAAAGTTAAGTACAAATGAGGGAGGTCATTCAGTCCTTCTAGTTTAACCTTTCATAAGAATCTATGAGCCGACTGTCACAGCGTCTAACTCTCTCTTGAGCTTTTTTTCTTGCTACACTCCTGGAAAAGCATTCAAAGTATGAATCACTTTGTGTGAAGAAGTGGTTCCTGATATTAGTCCTGAAATTGTCTTTTATCAATTTGTATGTATGTGCCTTTGTCCTGCATTCTTGGTTTAATTTGAAATGCTGCTCAGGATTAACCTTTACTGTTCCACTTTATGTCTGCTATACCTCTGCAAGGTACCCTCTCATTCATCTCCTTTTCAAAGTTGGAAAGTCCAAGTTTTTCATCTTTTTCTCATAACGTAGTCCTCAGGTATTAGGGGCCAGTCTCGTGGCCCCTCTCTATGCCGCTTTTCAGGGCTTGAAGATTTGTTTCCCTTCTGTCTTCATGACCAGAATTGAACATAATGGGGTAGCAATTTGTTTTAGGCGGTAGTGCAAAACAGAAGGTATTGTATGGGCCACCTGTTCTACGCCCCACCCGATATTCAGATCCATTATGGAACTTCGCCATGATGGCCTCTGACTTATTCTCCTGATTTGCCAATATAGCTCTGTATTCTGGTTGCTTTATTTATCTCTTCTCTGCAGTAATTTAATATTGTCGGGGTTTTGAAATTACTATCGCTTCCAGTTCCCTTTTCAGCCTCTCCCCTAGCTAGCTCGGTACTATTCCTTAAGTTAGTTTATTTTGTTTAGATTCCAATATTTAAAACCTTGCAATTATCTGTGTTGCATTTCATCTCCCATAGTTATGCCCATGTGCAAATATTGTCCCGGATTTTGCGGTAAAAATAACGGTGAGGCTCTCCGCATTCGCCGTTATTAAAGAGTAAATCGGACAGCAACTTCCGGGGAGTGCACATACGCAGTTAAGTGCGGAAATCAAGGAATTGCTGTCCAAGTTGCCCTGCTCCTCCCAGAAGCTTTGTTATACCGATATCTCGCTGAGAGACTCTGCATTCAGAGACATGGAAGGACATGAAGTTGGGGGTACTTTTTTTTAAATCGTTTATGGAATGTGGGCGTCGCTGGGAAGGCCAGCACTTATTGCCCATCCCTAATTGCCCTTGAGAAGGTGGTGGTGAGCCGCCTTCTTGAACCGCTGCAGTCCGTGTGGTGAAGGTACTCCCACAGTGCTGTTAGGTAGGGAGTTCCAGGATTTTGACCCAGCGACAATGAAGGATTGGCGATATACTTCTAAATCAGCAAACATCCACATTTCTGACCTTATGTTGGAGGGAAAGTCATTGATGAAGCAGCTGAAGATGGTTGGGCCTAGGACACTGCCCTGCGGAACTCTTGCAGCAATATCCTGGGGCTGTGGTGATTGATCTTCAACCACTTGCGTGATAGATACCCACTAGACACACCAGAAAAAGTTGGGGCTTGTCCATTCAAGTGTATGTGAATTTTTAACGGCGTGGTAAGTCTTAATTACTGCCACAAACAACCTCTCTGGCACTGAAAATTAACTTTTATGCGTGGAGTCCTTCAGATTTGAATTATTGTTGGAGATTTAAAAAAATTTTTTTTAATTTAATTTTACTTTTTCTTTCGGTCTCTTTTATCTCTTAATTCCATCTTACTTTCCCTCTCTATTTTGCTTTCTGTACATGATTTGGCATTGAATTAACTATTGTAACTTGCATATCCTGGTTTAGACTCTGCGGGAGTTAAATTGGATAACCCTCGAAAACGGGCCCGTTGAGTGAAATGCAGGCAGGACGCCAACTTCGTGCTGCCTGTGCATTACCATGATTTTTGCTTTCAGCTAGTGCTCCCCACGCTGTTCATTGGCTGCACGCATCAGCTGGGGGCCCAATATTGTTAGTGCCTAGCACTACTTAAAGCTAGCCTGCACTTCTTAAAGGCAGGTGCATTCTGGCTGGCGATGGTGTTGAGATCATTCTAAATAGTGTGCTGTGCAAGAATCAATGATGGCTGACCATGGGAGAGAGCATGCACCAAGGTTTTCGGATGCTGCACTGGAGGTCTTGGTGGAAGAGCTGGAAAAAAGGAGAGATGTCCTGTACCCTCGGGGTCCAGAGACGTGCTCAGAAGTGGCAAGAAATAGTGGAGGAAGTCAATGCCAGGAGTGTAGCCCCAAGCACCTGGATTCAGTGCAGAGAGAAGTTTAATGATCTCGCAATCAAGGTCAGTGAATGCATCTTCAAATGCCATATCCTACCAACTGCACCACTAGCCACAGCCACTGCTCAATTCACCACACTCCCATCACTCACCTACCAACAATCTTTTATCAGTCAGGACTCATTCCTAAGATTTATATGCGTCACATCACCTGCACACACTTAGCACTGTTGCAAGCCTCAAACCCACAGCTTGCGCACTCTGGCAACTATTCCACCATGACAGCTAGATCACTCAAACAGATTGCACGACACTCACTGACACACTTCCCTCTCTCTTGCAGGAGAAGGTGGCACACAACCAGAGACAGCAGGAACTAACCGGAGGGGAGGAGACGCGCCTGCATGTTCTAATCCCCATGGAGGAGACGATGCTGGCCATTATGGGAAGGGCCATTGCTGAGGCCGTGGCCACCGGTGAGGATGAAGCGATTTAAGATGAGGGTATCCACATACCTAAACTACCTCCTCTCATCCCATTTCTCCCTAATCCTACAATCTCTTCTGACTTAGAAGCTGCTGATGGTGTAAGCATGCACGTCTTACTTTCTCCTCTCCCCACACAACCCTACTTTTTTCCTTTCAGACACACAAGAACTGCAACCTGCCCAGGCAGTGGTGGAAGAGCAAAAAGACAGTGAAGATGAAGACACACCGCCACTTGATTTCACAGTTGCAGCCACCGGTTCAGATTCTGTGCGTAATTTAGAGGATAGGATAGAGGCGGGATCTGCATGTGGTGAGACAGCAGGCACAAGTGTGCTGCAGCCAGGGCAGGGGGAAAGGATAGCGCAGGTACCATCTCACTGGAGGGTGAGGTCGCACACGAGTTCTGCTGCAGAGGACTCGGATGGTGACTTTGATGGGCCAGGCTACAGAAGAAGGCTGATGAGTATACACACCCAAATGCTTGGTGCACTGGAAAGCCTGCCAGAAAACCTGATTTCAATGTCAAGGAGCATGGAGGAGTCCGGCACCATTTGGCACAGGGCTTTGCACAGAGCTTGGAGCCCATCCTTTCCAACATGGAACGGGTGGCTACCTCCATCAGCACACCTGTGGAGCCAACCATGATGCAGCGTCTGATGGCTGATGTCTCAGTTTCCTTTGCAGCACAAGCAACATCCACCCAATGTCTGAGTGCCACAGTGGAAACTCAGACTGCTGTCATGTAATTTCATCTTGCTGCCATGCAAGCTCAGACTGCTGTCATGGCTCTGGAAACCACTGTTCAAAGAGGCTTCCTGGGCGTCACAGCACTCTAGCAATCTGCTCTCCAACAGACTACTAGGATTGCCAAGGCACCACCCTAGGGGAGTGACAGTGGCTCCATGGAGCACGAACCTGCTGTCCTCTCTCAGGTTTCGTACTCCTGCTGCTGCCACTCCGCTGGTCAGCCAACCAGCTCAGACTGCAGCAGTCCATGCCGAGATGGTGCAGACTGCAGCCGAGCCTTCTAGGCCCAGAGCTGCTCAGGGTTGCCCTTCAAGGCCATCTGCAGTCCTACCCACTGAAAACCAGCTGCCTTCCACCAACCATGCTGTAGCTACTGGGGAAGCACCTCGTAGGAGCACTAGGACCGGTAAAGGCACACAGAAGAGGCAATAAGGGAATACACAAAAGTGATTACTTTATTTTGTATGCACTGTGGCATGATTTAATTTATAAATTTGGATTGGAATGTATATTTTGTGTTGGCTTTTATCGTTAGATTGTGGGAAAGAGGACCATGTGATGGTCAGTGACAGAGGGAAAGTAAGGAGATTGGGACTGTTGGTGAATGGGGAATTGGGGTTGAGATTACTGGTATTGCTCATTAATTTTATGTTCACGTGTAGCCCGGGCAATATGGGGCTTTCTAGGTTACAGCCTCCCTTCCATCTCCTGCTCCGCCTCCACCTGCTCCTCAGCTTTTCGCCTGATATTTGGTGGCAAGGGCTGTTCCCTCATAATGGTAAGATTGTGCAACATGCAATATACCACGACAAATCTTGAGACCCGCTCATCCAAATACTGCAGAGCTCCTCCAGAGCAGTTCAGGCAGCGGAATCATTGCTTCAGGACGCCAATGGTCTGCTCTATCAGATTTCTTGTGGCAGCATGGCTCTTGTTGTATGCCTGCTGTGCACGTGTGCTTGGGTTGCGGACCGGAGTCATGAGCCATGTCATCATCGGATAGCCCTTGTCGCTCGGTAGCCACCCTTTGGTTTGCCATGGTGGTTGAAATACAGCTGGCACAGAGGACTACCACTGAATGAACGCATCGTGATTGCTGCCAGGATATCGGGCATTGACTTGCATGATGCACTGCCTGTGCTGTCACATAAGCTGCACGTTGAGAGAGTGGAATCCCTTTCAGTTCAGGTACATGGCAGAGTTGACATGAAGCGCACGCAAAACAATGTCCTTGCAGTCAGTGGCACCCTGCATCATGGGGAAGCTGCAATCCTTGCAAACCTTTGTGCTTGCTCTGCCTGCTTCTCTCTGGCAAGAGGGAAGGTGATGTAGTTGTCTCTCTTTGCACAGTGAGCTTCAGTGACCTCCCTTGTGCAGCAGTTAGTTCGCCGTTATTACCCACCGCAAATTCCGGGCCATTACGTACACCAGCATCAATCCCTTGGGTACTGAGTACATCTGCCCTAAATAGGTCCTTCTGCTTTCTTTCAGTCAATTCCTTATCCATCACCAAGTTTTACTTTGGACCCCCACTGCCTTAAGCTGTGTAGTAACCTTTAATATGGAACTTATACTAGTATTGCTAACCATAATTGGTCAAATAAGAAATTACACGTATATGATGTAATTGGAATTATGTAGACATGGCTCCAGGGTGACCAAGGCTGGGAATTCAACATCCAGGGGTATTCAATATTCAGGAAAGACAGGCAAAAAGGAAAAGGAGGTGGGGTAGCATTGCTGGTTAAAGAGGAGATTAACACAATAGTAAGGAAGGATATTAGCTCTGAAGGTTTGGAATCTGTATGGGTAGAACTGAGAAATACCATGGGGCAGAAAACATTAGTGGGAGTTGTATACAGACCCCTAAACAGTAATGCTAAGGTTGGGGATGGCATTAAATGGGAAATTAGAGACGCGTGCAATAAGGGCACAGCAGTTATCACGGGTGACTTTAATCTACATATAGATTGGGCTAACCAAATTAGTAACAATACTGTGGAGGAGGAATTCCTAGAGTGTATACGGGATGGTTTCCTGGACCAATATGTCGAGGAACCAACTAGAGATCAGGCCATCTTAGACTGGGTATTATGTAATGAGAAAGGATTAATTAGCAGTGTTGTTGTGCGAGGCCCCTTGGGGAGGAGCGATCATAATATGATAGAATTCTCCATTAAGATGGAGAGTGAAGTAGTTGACTCAGAGACTAGGGTCCTGAATTTAAATAAAGGAAACTACGATGGTCTGAGGCGCGAGTTGGGTAGGATGGATTGGGGAACGTCACTTAAAGGGTTGACGGTGGATAGGCAATGGCAAACATTTAAAGATCGCATGGATGAACTACAGAATTTGTTAATCCCTGTTTGGCATAAAAATAAAACAAAAAAGGTGACTCAACAGTGACAGGATCGGACAAAGTCAACATGGATTTACAAAAGTTAAATCATACTTGACTAATCTATTGGAATTTTTTGAGGATGTAACTGGTAGAATAGATAAGGGAGAACCAGTGGATGTGGTGTATTTGGACTTTCAGAAGGCTTTCGATAAGGTCCCGCACAATAGATTGGCGTGCAAAGTTAAAGCACATGGGATTGGGGGTAAGGTACTGACGTGGATAGAGAACTGGTTGGCAGACAGAAAGCAAATAGTTGGAATAAACGGGTCTTTTTCCGAGTGGCAGGCAGTGACTAGTGGGGTACCGCAGGGATCGGTGCTAGGACCCCAGCTATTCACAATATATATTAATGATCTAGATGAGGGAACTAGATGTAATATCTCCAAGTTTGCAGACGACACAAAGCTGGGTGGGCATGTGTACTGTGAAGAGGATGCAGAGAAACTCCAGTATGATTTGGACAGGTTGGGTGGGGCAGATGCATGGCAGATGCAGTATAATGTGGATAAATGCGAGGTTATCCACTTTGGTGGCAAAAACAGGAAGACAGATTACTATCTGACTGGCAATAGATTGGGAAAAGGGGAAGTGCAACGAGACCTGGGTGTCCTTGTGCACCAGTTGCTGAAGGTAAGCATGCAGGTGCAGCAGGCGATTAAGAAGGCAAATGGTATGTTGGCCTTCATAGCGAGAGGATTCGAGTACAGGAGCAAGGATGTCTTGCTGCAGCTGTACAGGGCCTTGGTGAGACCACACCTTGAGTATTGTATGCAGTTTTGGTCGCCTTATCTGAGGAAGGATGTTCTTGCCATGGAGGGAGTGCAGCGAAGATTCACCAGACTGGTACCTGGGATGGCAGGAATGACATATGAAGAGAGATTGAGTCAATTAGGCTTATATTTGCTAGAGTTTAGAAGAATGAGAGGGGATCTCATTGAAACTTATAAAATTCTAACAGGACTAGACAGTCTAGATGCAGGAAGGATGTTCCCAATGGTGGGGGAGTCCAGAATCAGGGGTCACAGTCTAAGGATAAGGGGTAAGCCATTTAGGACTGAGATGAGGAGGAATTTCTTCACCCAGAGAGTGGTGAACCTGTGGAATTCTCTACCACAGAAGGCAGTTGAGGCCAACTTATTAAATATATTCAAGAAGTAATTAGATATATTTCTTAAGGCTAAAGGGATCAAGGGATCAAGGGATATGGGGAGAAAGCAGGGATTGGTTACTGAATTTGGATGATCAGCCATGATCTCATTAAATGGCGGAACAGGCTCGAGGGGCCGAATGGCCTACTCCTGCTCCTATTTTCTATGTTTCTATGTTTACATTATAAAAATTACTGATAAGTTCCTTAAATGATAACCAGAGTCTTGTGTTTTTATGAGAAATATATAAGCAAAGTGATTAGATATTCTTGAATATGGGCCTGAAAATATCAATTGGGAGATTAAAAAAAAAACATTATTTTTATTCCTAGTGAACATGGCATGCAACCCCTGTAGTTCTGCACATTACTGTTTTTGATATATTTTATATATCAGAGCTGCTTTGAAAGAATTAGTCATTATTTTTATAAAGCACTCATGCTGGGGCATTGAAATAGCAATCATTTCACAATTTAAGAATAATTACTTTATTATTGACAAATAATTTCAAAAGCTGAATAAAAGGCCACTAATTTGAATTGTGTTGTCTCAGTCATGGGGGAAATCTCCCTCCCCCTATGACGAAGTGCCTTTGGACGGTACCGTACGAATATAAGGATGGATAATGATGATTCTATTTACTCTCATTCCTTCAGTGCAGGTACACAGCTTAAGGCTGAGTGTAGCACAAAATGCCATTGTAGCTCATTGCACCACTGCAGTCCAATAATAATACAGTTGCTGATTGATGTTTCCTGTGGATACAAATCTACTGTGCCATAAACTGCAGAAGGCCCAGTTCGCACCAGTTGCTGACAAGCTAAATTCATAGAAGCAAACTTGTCATTTGTTTTTTATTCTTCAGGCTGCATTATACATGTTGGAAATTTCAGTACCTGGAGTTGTCAACCAAATTTTGAGAGCTATGGAATAGCTTTATTAATTAATAGGGGATTAAAAGTTATCTTCTTTACAATACAGCACACATCTTTTTTTTATACCAACGCCTTACATCTGCACATACCTCCTACCCACAAACCTTAATTCCCTTGGCAAAAGTTTGAATAATGTTAACATTTATAATGTAAACAGTTGTTGGTCACAATATAGTAGCATGCTCTGGCCAATTGAAGCCCATGGGATTAAAGGGGCAGTGGCTGCGTGGATACAAAATTGGCTAAGGGACAGAAAGCAGAGAATAGTGGTGAACGTTTTTTCAGACTGGAGGGAAGTGTGCAGTGTTGTCCCCTAGGGGTCAGTGTTGGGACCACTGCTCTTTATGATGTATATTAATTTTATTTTATTCATTCATGGGATGTGGGTGTCAATGGCAAGGCCGGCATTTATTGCCCATCCTTAATTGCCCTTGAGAAGATGGTGGTGAGCCGCCACCTTGAACTGCTGCAGTCCAGGTTATGAAGGTAGTCCCACAGTGCTGTTGGGGAGCGAGTTCCAGGATTTTGACCCAGCGACGAGGAAGGAACGACGATATATTTCCAAGTCAGCTTGGTGTGTGACTTGAAAAGGAACTTGGAGATGATGGTTTTCCCATGCGCCTGCTGCCCTTGTCATTCTAGGTGGTAGAGGTCGCTGATTTGAGAGGTGCTGTCGAAGAAGCCTTGGCGAGTTGCTGCTGTGCATCTTGCAGATGGTACACACTGCAGCCACGGTACGCCAGTGGTGGAGGGAGTGAATGTTTAAGGTGGTGGATGGGGTGCCAATCAAGTGGGCTGCTTTGCCCTGGATGGTGTCGAGCTTCTTGTGTGTTGTTGGAGCTGCACTCATCCAAGCAACTGGAGAGTGTTTCATCACACTCCCACACTCCGTACGTGTGCCTTGTCAACAGTGGAAAGGCTTTGGGGAGTCAGGAGGTGAGTCACTCGCCACAGAATACCCAGCCTTTGACCTGTTCTCGTAGCCACAGTATTTATGTGACCGGTGCAGTTAAATTTCTAGTCAATGGTGACTTGCAGGATGTTGATGGTGGGGGATTTGATGATGATAATCCCATTGAATGTCAATGGGAGGTGGTTAGACTCTCTCTTATTGGAAATGGTCATTGCCTGGCACTTGTGTGACACGAATATTACTTGCCACTTATCAACCGAAGTCTGAATGTTGTCCAGGTCTGGCTGCATGTGGGCACGGACTGCTTTATTATCTGAAGGGTTGCAAATGGAACTGAACACTGGGCAATCATCAGCGAACATCCCCACTTCTGACCTTTATGTTGGAGGGAAGGTCATTCATGAAGCAGCTGAGGACCTCCTGCAACGATGTCCTGGGGCTGAGATGATGGGCCTCCACCAACCACAACCATCTTCCTTTGTTCTAGGCATGACTCTAGCCAGTGGAGAGTTTTCCCCCAATTCCCACTGACTTTAATTTAACTAGGGTTCCTTGATGCCACACTTGGCCAAATGCAGCCTTGATGTCAAGGGCAGTCACTCTCACCTCACTTCTAGAATTCAGCTGTTTTGTCCATGTTTGGAACAAGGCTGCAATGAGGTCTGGAGCCGAGTAGTTCTGGCGAAACCCAAACTGAGCATTGGTGAGTAAGTGTCGCTGAATAGCACTGTCGATGACACCTTCCATCATTTTGCTGATGATTGAGAGTAGGCTGATGGGGCGGTAATTGGCTGGATTGGATTTGTCTTGCTTTTTATGGGCAGGACATACCTGGGCAATTTTCAACTTTGTCGGGCAGATGTCAGTGTTGTAGCTGTACTGGAACAGCTTGGCTAGAGGCGCGACTAGTTCTGGAGCACAAATCTTAAGCACTACAGCTGGGATGTTGTCGGGGCCCATAGCTATGCTGTATCCAGTGCATTCAGCCATTTCTTGATATCACGTGGAGTGAATCGAATTGGCTGAACACTGGCTTCTGTGATGGTGTGAACCTCAGGAGGAGGCCAGTATTGATCATCCACTGACTGAAGATAGTTGCAAACGCTTCAGCCTTGTCTTTTGCGCTCATGTGCTGGGCTCCACCATCATTGAGGATGGGGATATTCATGGAGCCTCCTCCTCCCGTTAGTTGTTTAATTGTCCACCACCATTCATGACTGGATATAGCAGGACTGCAGAACTTTGATCTGATCTATTGGTTGTGGGATTGCTTAGTGCTGTCGATAGCATGCTGCTTCTGCTGTTTAGCATGCATGTAGTCCTGTGTTGTAGCTTCACCAGGTTGGCGCCTCATTTTTAGGTTCACCTGCTGTTGCTCCTGGCATGCTTTTCTACACTCCACATTGAACCAGGGTTGTTCCCCTGGCTTGATGGTAATGGTAAAGTGAGGGATATGCTGGGCCATGAGATTACAGATTGTGGTGGAATACAATTCTGCTGCTGCTGATGGCCCACTGCACCTCATGGATGCCCAGCTTTGAGCTGCTAGTTCTTGGACTTGGGTATACAGGGTATAATTTCAAACTTTGCAAATGGCACAAAAGTTGGAAATGTAGTAAACAGTGAGTAGGATAGTGGCAGACTTCATGAGGAAATGGGCAGAAACATGGCAGATGAAATTTAATGCAAAGAAGTTTGAAGTGACTTATTTTGGTGGGAAGAATGAGAGGCTGTATAAACATAGAAAAATAGGAGCAGCAGTAGGCCCTTCGAGCCTGCTCTGCCATTCAATATGATCATGGCTGATCCTCTATCTCAATACCATATTCCTGCTCTCTCCCCATACCCCTTGATGCCTTTTGTGTCTAGAAATCTATCTATCTCCTTCTTAAATATATTCAGTGATTTGGCCTCCACGTGCTTCAATGGTAGAGAATTCCACAGGTTTACCACCCTCTGAGTGAAGAAATTTCTTCTCATCTCAGTCCTAAATGTCCTACCCCGTATCCTGAGACTGTGACCCCTCGTTATAGACTCCCCAGCCAGGGTAAACATCCTCCCTGTATCCAGTCTGTCTAGCCCTGTCAGAATTTTATACGTTTCAATGAGGTCCCCCCTCATTCTTCTAAACTCTAGTGAATACAGGCCTAGTCGGCCCAATCTGTAAAAAGAAAAAGATTAGTGAAGACAAATGTAGGTCCCTTACAGTCAGAAACGGGAGAATTTATTATGGGGAACAAGGAAATGGCAGAGCAATTAAACAAATACTTTGCGCCACCTTCAGCGAAATTGAGTTGCATTGCCCCAAGAGGTTGTTGCTGTGCTGAAGCAGGCGGCGCACGACTATCCTAAGGCGCTAAGCCGATGAGCCGAGGCGCTACCACCGAGGGCGGGCGCAGCGCAGGTGCGGCCAGTTAGCGATTGCAGGCAGACACGCTGGCGCCGGTCACCTCTTAAAGGGGGAGAGTCGATTTGGCTTGCAGCCACGCCCTGCACATTGGAGCCCTGATTCTAGGCCTGGACAGACCTGCTGCGACATCGTTACGCCTACGACCATGGAGAGGGCCAGGGAGCGAGCGCAGTGCTTCAGTGAGGGGGCCCTGAAGGTTCTGGTTGGCGCAGTGGAGCGCAGGCGACCTATCCTCTTTCCTGACAGTGGCAGGAGGCCGCTGCCCAACGAATATAGAAAAGCTTGGAGGGAGGTGGCACACAGAGTGACCTCCAGCAGCATGGTACCCAGGACCCCAACGCAATGCAGGAAGAAGTTCAACGACCTCACTTGGGTTGTCAGGGTGAGTACCCTTTCCAGTATCCTCTTCATCCCTGCATGTGCACCTCACTTTATGGCCAAAGGGTCCTGAAAGCCCCAATGCCCAGCCCTCATCCAACACCTATGGGCCTCTCATGAAACTCACATGCACGTTCACCACTTTACACACTGTAAGGGCTATTCGACCATGGGAGGCAGTGCAGCCAAGATCAGGGCTTGACACTGTCAGGGCTATTCCACCATGGGAGGCAGTGCAGCCAAGATCAGGGCTTCACACTGTCAGGGCTATTCCACCATGGGAGGCAGTGCAGGCAAGATCAGGGCTTCACACTGTACTCAGAGCCCGTCCTTTCTGTTGCAGGGCAAGCTGGCCCACAATAGAAGGCAGCAGCAACGGACCGGGGGAGGCCGTCCTGAACTTAAAGACCTCAGCGACCTGAAGCAGCGAGTGGAACGGATTATGGCAGGCCGGCTGATTGGCTCCGTCGCCACTGGAGATGCCGACCCCGTTCTGGACAGCAATGGTAAGGTCATCACCTTTTTGACCTCTCTCTTTCCACTTGTGCCTCACACCAGCATCCTTTGCCACTATCGAACCAATGCAGTGCATTGCAGCACTCATGCCTCCCTTGCTGCCGCCCTGTCCTCACACTAAAGCAACTCTTGTACCTCCCTGCTTTCAGATGCTGATTCGCCAGGTGAGGAGGCGGGCCCTCAAGCTGCCACTGTGAGTGAATCGGAAGGTGAGGAGGAGGAAGAGGAAGCCGGAACATCAGTGCCACCCTCAGCCGAGGCAGCCCATGGCCATGATGGGGATACATCTTCCCTGGAGGGGAGCAGGGGGGAAGGGTCTGAGGAGGCTGAAGCTCTGGGGCCCAGCGGGCTACAGCAACGCTGGGGGGGTAGGGAAGCTCGGCGGCCTTCTCCCCGGCCTCCAGCCTTGCTACAGTGAGCGCAGAGGAGGTGCGGCTCCTTGCTGAAATGGGCGCCCAGGCAGAGCGCAGACACACTGAGCTCATGGCTGCAGTGGCAAGGATGCCTGACTCCATAGAGTCACTGGCAAGGAGTGTACAGGAATTCGGGGCAGCACAGGCAAGGAGTCTGCAGGACTTCGGGGCAGCACAGGCAAAGAGTCAGCAGGACGTCGGTGCAGCACAGGCAAGGAGTCTGCAGGACTTCAGTGCAGCACAGGCAAGGAGTCTGCAGGACTTCGGTGCAGCACACGCAGCTTCCAGCCAAGTGCTTAGTCGTGCCATGCAGTCATTGGCTGGTCTGATGCAGACACAGATCAGGGCCACACGAGCACTAACTGCTGCCACCCTCGCTGGATTGGGCAGGATTCGCCGGGGCCCTCGCCGCGCCGCAGCAGGCCAGCAGTCTGTGCTTCAGCAGATTGCTGCGCATGCTTCAGTGCTGCCCTGTGCGAGTGCCAGTGTCTCGTCCGACCAGGGAGTGCCTGTGCTCTGTGTCACTCCTCCACTGCAACTGCCACCACCCATAGGACAGACTGCTGCCGCCCAAGCAGAGTTGGAGCAGTCAGCAGCCGGGCCCTCCAGGCCCAGAGCTGGTCCAGGCCGTCCCCCAAGGGCATCTGCCGACTCACTATCTGACCCTCAGCAGCCTTCCCCCAGCCTTGCTGCAGCCACTGGGGTCCCATTGCGGAGGAGCTGCAGGGCGGGAAGGGGCCAATCTTGCAAGCGAGGCAGATCACCCTCGCAAGCTAAAAAGTAGGAGGTGTGGCAAAATGCTGTGTTTTTTTTGTGAAGGCCGAGGATCATGGTCATTTTTGTTAAACTCTTTTCTTCATTGTCTCCAGATTGTGAGAGCCAGTTATGTGTCTGACTTTTTTGGGGGGGTTTCTCTGTATTTGTTTGTCATGCGGGAAGGCCACAGAGTTTGTTAAATAAATAATTGTCTTTATTCAGATTGTGCATGTTTGCACTTTGAACTATTTGTTGCCTTGACCGGCACAGGGTTTGCAGAGAGGGTCCATTCATGTTCTTTCAATGGCACAAGCCATTCCCTGAGAGGGAGCCTAGAACCGACTTGCAATAAGCCGCTGACGGACGGCCCTTGCACTTTGTGCCTCCCTCCCGTCTTGGTGCTCCTTCTCCTCCTCCTCCTCCTCTGGTGGTCCTCCAATGTCTGCTGGCAGTGGCTGAGTCCTGAGGATAGCCAGGTTGTGCAGCATGCAGCACACTACAACAAAATGGGAGACTCGCTCAGGCGAGTACTGAAGGGCTCCCCCGGAATGGTCCAGACAGCAGAACCGTTGCTTTAGCACGCCGATTGTGTGCTCAGTGATGTTCCTGGTCGCTTGATGGTTGTCATTGTATCACTCTTCAGCAGGGGTGCTGGGCGCACGGAGTGGGGTCATCAGCCAGGTGCACAAAGGATAGCCCTTGTCCCCGAGAAGCCAGCCTCCTGGGTGAGCCGGGGCTTCGAAAATGTCTGCCACAGAAGTCTGGCGCAGGATGAAGGCGTCGTGGCTGCTGCCTGGAAAGCGGGCATTGACAGCTAGTATCAGCTGCCTGTGGTCACACACCAACTGCACGTTCAACGAATGGAACCCCTTCCGGTTGCGGTAATCCTCGGCATTCTCTAGAGGCGCCCGCAAAGCCACATGCGTGCAGTCAATGGCGCCCTGGACCATGGGGAAGCCCGCTATTCTTGCAAATCCCATTGCGCACTCCTGCTGCTTGCCCAGGGTCATGGGGTAGGAAATGTACTGACGTCTCCTTTTGAAGAGGGCATTCGTGACCTGGCAGATGCAGCAATGCACCGCGAACTGGGAGACATTGGCAATGTCCCCAGTAGCGGATTGGAAGGAGCCGGTGGCATAGAAGTTGAGAGCCACTGTCACCTTCACTGCCACCGACAGAGACGTCCTGCTCCTCAGCTGAGGCTGCAGATCTCTCTGAAGCAGGTGGCAGATCTCAGTGACCACCTCCCTTCTGAATCGAAGCCTCCGAATGCACTGCTCCTGAGACATGTTGAGGTAGGAGAAGTGCTGGCGGTATACCCTGGGAGGGTAAGGCCTCCTTTGTCGACGCCTGTTGGCCCTCCTCCGTCTGGCCATGATTGGCACTCTCTCTCGGCGTCTCTGAGCCCTCTCAATGCAATGGAGAAACCCAACGTTTCCACCCATTGCAGCCCCCATTATATGTGGCCACTCAAGGCTATGGCACTGAAAAATCAATCCAATTGCAAAGCTCTGGGCTGAAGCCAGAAGTCCCTGTGTGAGCGCTGAGTCAAAGCAGAAAGCTCTCTCCCTTTGTCTCTGCAAATCTCTCTCTCTCTCACACAGAAGGAGTGGTCCAAAATGGCTACCACAAAGAATGCAGGAAGAGCCCCCTTTAAATTGCGGTACCCCAGCCCCACAGCGACTGGGAACCGTTCCACTCAACCAGTCACTGGGAGCGCCAGGCGGAAAGAAGGGGGGCGCCACTGAAGTTCCGGTTCGGGGCACACCAAGGGCGTTGCACCATGAAATGACGTCAGGATCTGCGTGTGCAGCTGAGCGGGCGTTGTGGTTTTGCGCCGCCGCTAAATGTTCACTCAAGTTCGCGAGAGGCGCAGATCGCGCCGCGCCCGGGCGCTAGCCGCTTCGCGCCCCACTTATCGCCCTCTTAAGGCTCTAGCGGCTGGCGCTACCAACTGAATTTCTAGGCCGGAATGTCTCTGCCTCTATATTCCCTGGAGTTTAGCAGCATGAGAGGTGATCTCATTGAAACCTATAAAATTCTTAAGGGGCTTGACAGAATGTTTCCCCTGGCTGGGGAGTCGAGGACCAGGAGTCACAGTCTCAGAATAAGGGATCGGCCATTTTGAACTGAGATGAGGAGACATTTCTTCACTTGGAGGGTGGTGAATCTCTGGAATTCTCTACCCCAGAGGGCCGTGGATGCTCAGTCGTTGAGTATGTTCAAGACAGAGAGCGATAGATTTTTGAATACTAAGTGAACAAAGGGATATAGGGATACTGCAGGAAGATGGACTTGAGATAGTAGATCAACCATGATCTTATTGAATTGTAGGAGCAGGCTCGAAGGGCCGAATGGCCTACTCCTGTATTTTTAGTCTTTCCCTGTTCATCCTATCAAAGTCTTTCGTAATTTAAAAAACCTTTCTTAAATGACCACTCATCCTTCTCTGCTCCAGTGGAAATAGTCCCTGTATCTCAAGCCTCTCATAACTATAGTTCTTCATCCCTGGTATTATCCTGGTGAATTTACATTGTATGCTCATTATTCATTTTAATGTCCCAGCAGTGGTCTGGGAAAACATACATTATTATTTAAAATAAATAATGAGCAGCATCTAATTTAAATAACAACATTTAATTATTTAGAAAACACATTTAATAATTAAAATATTTTATTTTTAACCTGTTCACCCTTGGCATAACCCGATTAGAGAAATCCCCACTGCCTTTCCATGACTGCACTTTAAGCCCTTCTTCCCAATCTCAAGGCTGGCTTGGGTTCCAGGCACAGGGCATAAAAAATAATAGAAAGAACTTGCCTTTATATAGAGTCTTTCATGGACAGTGGGTCCAATCAAGCAGAGCAGGTGCAGTGGTGCTAGAGGGAGATTACTTAAGACCTTTTCTAGCATTCACCTGGGAAAACCTGCAACATTTAAAATACTCAACAATATTTATTTTAAAAGGGCGGGGACAGTGTCTGATGAGAGGGAACCATTTACAATGTCAGATAGCATAAGGGCCAAGAAGGGAAATTGGGTGGTCAGCATTTCAGGAAATTGGGTCAAGGGAGTAGGAGGTGGGTCTCAAGGATGAGTTGAGCTATAAGAACATAAGAAATAGGAGCTGGAGTAGACCGTTTGGCCCTTCGAGCCTGCTCCTACAATTCAATAAGATCATGGTTGATCTACTATCTCAAGTCCATCTTCCTGCAGTATCCCTATATCCCTTCAACAAGATCATGGCTGAGCATCTACCTCAACTCCACCTTCCCGCACTATCACTTTGTGGGTTAGATAGGAGAAAAAATAGACAATTAGAAGGTTCGTGGTTAGGGTAAGGGGACTGCCAAGGGGAATCTGGCAGACAAGAAGAAGGTGGAAAAGCATCAGAATTAGTTGAATGGATGCTCTTAGTCTTGGTGACATAGAGTCCCATGAGCTCTGCACACTTGTTAAAGCTGAGAGCAGAGTGGACAGGGGTGGTAAACGCTCCAGACCTCATTAAAGCCTTGGACAAAAGAGCTGAAATCCAGAGGTGAGGTGAGAGTGACAGCCCTTGACATCAAGGCAGCATCAAGGAGCCCTAGTAAAATTCAAGTCAATGGGAATTGGGGGAAAACTCTCCACTGGCTGGAGTTATACCTAACACAAAGGAAGATTGTTGAGGTTGTTGGAGACCAATCATCTCAACCCCAGGACATCACTGCAGGAGTTCTTCCGGGCAGTGTCCTTGACTCAACCATCTTCAGCTGCTTCATCAATGATCTTCGCTACATCATAAAGTCAGAAGTAGGGATGTTCACTGATAATTGAACAGTGTTCAATTCCATTTGCAACTCCTCAGATGATGAAGCAGTCCATGCCCACATGCAGCAAGACCTGGAGAACATTCAGGTTTGGGCTGATAAGTGGCAAGCAACATTCGTGCCACACAAGTACCCAGCAATGACCATCTCCAACAGGAGAAAGTCTAACCACCTCCCCTTGATATTCAAGGGCATTAGCATTGTCAAATCCTCCACCATCAACATCCTGGGGGGGGGTCACCATTGACCAGAAACTTAACTGGACCAGCCACATAAATACTATGGCTACAAGAGCAAGTCGGAGGCTGGGTATTCTGCGGCAAGTGTCTCCTGACTCCTGACTCCCCAAAGCCTTTCCAACATCTACAAGGCACAAGTCAGGAGTGTGATGGAATACTCTCCACTTGCCTGGATGAGTGAAGCTCCAACAACACTCAAGAAGCTTGACACCATTCAGGACAAAGCAGCCTGCATGATTGGCACACCATCCACCACCTTAAACAAACATTCACTCCCTCCACCTCCGGCGCACCGTGTCTGCAGCTTGTACTGTAATGTGCTTCTTCGACAGCACCTACCAAACCCTCAACCTCTATCACCTGGAAGGACAAGGGCAGCAGGTGCATGGGAACACCACCACCTTCATGTTCCCCTCCAAGTGACACACCATCCTGACTTGGAAATATATCGCCGTTCCTTCATTGTCACTAGGTCAAAATCCCAGAACTCCCTACTTAACAACACTCTGGGAGTACCTTCACCACACGGACTGCAGCGGTTCAGGAAGGCAGCTCACCACCACCTTCTCGAGAGCAATTAGGGATGGGCAATAAATGCTGGCCTTGTCAGTGATGCCCACATCCCATGAATGAATTTTTAAAAAATCAAATAAAAGCAGGGAGTTCTCCATGTGTCCTGGCCCACACATTGAACACAGCAAGCAAAACTGGCCATTTATCTCATTGCTGTTTGTTGGACCTTGCTATGTGTGAATTGACTGCTGCATTTCCCTGCCAAGCAAAAGTAACTAATTGCCTGTGGGGAGCTTTGTGGCTCAATATAGAGTTCATAAATCTGTGCAAGAAGTGGACTTGGTCGCCAAGTGGCCTTTTTTCATTCTGTGCTTTATGATCTTGTATATCGTTGGACAAGACCAAATTGTTTATTACAGTTCTTTCATATACAAGTAATCACTGAGAATTCCTTTTTTGTTCCAGTTATAATGATGAAGATGGTACTCCTCTATTTCCTCCTGCTAGGGCACGCTGGATTCGAGTCATCAACAAAGTTCGAATGCAGATCCAAGAGGTAGGACTACAGTTTACAGGTTACCTTCTGATTGATCCTGTTTCCAAATGTATAAATTACAAATATGAATTGTTTTTTGCTCTATATCAGTGTCTACCATTAATTCATTCTGATTGTTTTGCTGAATGAATGACTTAGATGATGATGATTATGTATATGTGGGTTTGTGTGTGCACATGTACCAAATTGTAGGGAACTAGATACCTCGGGTTTAATCACAGCCCAGGTTCAAATCATCTACCAAAGATAAAATTGAGGGAATATAATCCCCTTATATACTTGCTTGGCAACATGTGTTGCTAGTCCAGAGAACAGTGTTGATAACAAAATTCTGGACAAATTCTTCTTAAACACATCACTGTGGAGCAGCAGAGAATCAAAAATATGAAAGTTCAGTATTAATTTATCACTAGTTGGAAACATACTTATTAGTGGAAATTATTGATCATCTTTCAGCGGACATATAACCATTTAAATAGCCAGAGGTAATTGTTCAGATGAAAATAAAAATGATAACTTTGGGGGGAATTTGAAAAACTATGGGGGCGAAATTGGGTGCCTTTGTGCCTCCCATTAGTGCCCCCCCCCCCGGGTGCTAACGCGACACAAATGTCTTTGCGACCGGGCGCGGCGCTGACATCAACTCCCGCCATATTTGGTGGGAGTTTTGCAGTGGCGCTATGGTGTTGCACCCCGATCTCCTTCGCCCGCAAATCGTGATCTCATCGCCTCGGTAGCGCTCCGGACCCAAAATTGACTTCCGCTCTCTGCAGCAGCGCCGGTCGAAAACACCGACAGTTGCAGGAGGCGTGCATCAGGCGGCCGGCCGCTTCGGGGGTGATAATTAAAGGCAAGGTGGCCGAGGTAAGTAAAAAAAAAACTTACCTTTCTTCCAGTTTTTTCGCGGGTTCCTGCTTGAGTGCCAGGTTGATTGCGTTGGATCACAGCTGCCTTGGTGGTCCAGGTAGGTATTTTTTATATTGCAGAGCCTGCAGCTTTAAGGGGGGGAATGAGCCTTTGAACGCAGCTCCACTTCCTTCCTGGAGCGTAAAACTGAATTTTTTTAAAGTTTAGAAACATTAGCGCCTGGCGCTAATTTTCTCAACTTTTAAAAGTTAGCGCCCCAAACGGGGCTATAATGAATTTCTCCCCCATGCTGTGTTAAAAGCAGTATTTTAAATAATGGTTTGACCAATGGCACTGATGACTAAATGATAAAAGGCAATTCAGTGCATTCAAGCTAACATGATAATCAGAAAACTGTTGTTATAATCAGAAAACTTTCTGATTTTTCTTCTAAACAGATGCAAGTTAAAGTGAGTTTTTTCATTCTCTTTTTCTGAAATACAGTTTCAGATTTCATTTTATGGGTTTTATATTCAAAGATAATGGTATGGATAGTTAAAAGCTCACATACTGGCAATGATCCACAATAACACAGAGTGGAATGGAAGACCAGCTGGAGTGGAAGATAATCCAGTGTGACAGAACATTTAAGAAAAAACAGACATTTTCAGTACAAGTTTCACATTTTCCATCTGTGATGTCGGAGAAGCTTTAGATATTTGATACAGATCAAAACTGAGCAAAATTGATCACTACAGGATATAACGATTGTTAAAACAATGCTGAATGTGCTACACTGTGACTATCTAGATGCTAATTAAATTGAGTAGCAAGTACAAACTAGATTTGTACTTTGGCGCAGTTGATTAAAGAAATGCTTGCAGTTTTCAATAGCTTAGAAGTATATACAGTACCACTAGCTTACATATTCATCAAATATTATACTATATTTGCGTCAGATGGACAGAATGGCACGACTTGGGTTTTATTCCCTTCGCTTTTCTTCCAAATGACAATGCTATTAATAGCATCATAAAAGCGGTATATACCCATAGAGAAGCCTGGTCAATTTTTTGCTTAGTTTATAAAATATCTGACATCACAGACTGAAAATGTCTTTGTTTTATTTTATTCCTTCCCCTGCGCACACACACACACACACACACACACACACACTTACAAGGGTGGAGACAGTAAGTGCCATTTATTCAACTGTCTGGGTTATTTTGTTATAACAGCAGCAGACGGGAGATATGGCAGCCCAAGGCAGGTATCCCTCGGGTACTGGCTCTGTGCTGCCTTCCCAAATTATAATGATCCAGATTTAATAAAATACACTTGAGATGTAATTGACTTTCCTGCCATTTTCTTCAGATTACTTATGGGTAGTTCAAAGTCATCCAGCCCCACTGAAGCTGCTTGAAATTTCTATCAACACTGGAAATAGGCAAATGCAAATTACAACTTGTATTTATATAGTACCTTTAACATAGAAAATCATCCCAAAGCGCTTCACAGAGATATGATCAGACAAAAATGGACGCCAAGACAAAAAGAAGGCGATATTATGAAGGGTGACCAAAGGCTTGGTCAAAGAGGTGGATTTTGAGGAAGGCCTTAAAGGTGTAGAGACTTGTGGGTTTAGGGAGGGAATTCCAGAGCATGGGGTTTAGACAGCTGAATGTACGGCCACCAATGGTGGGATGAAAGGAGGAGGATATGCACAAGGAGGAAAAGGAGCTCATTTAACGTAATATTACAAAGTGAGAACAGAGGGCAGATAATAATTGCTTTTGGCCTCACCTTTTATGGTGCAAAGTAATCGCTACTTTAGCAGGGTTATGATTGGCAATGTCGCCACATCATTTTGATATCCTCCCAATAATTCTGTTTGTTGACGGAATGCATGGAACGATGTCATTCTGAAAAGTGGCAACGGCTGTTTTATTTGCAGATCTGTTTGTGTGCTAGATCCAAAATTCCAGTCTATTAAAACCTGCCACCCTGTAATTGTGACAAAAGAGATGATGGGCATATTGTTTAAGTATTTCTATATATGTTATAATTACATTTTAAGCAGTGTAACCAAATTGACCTTGATGGAAGACAGAAATGATGGTTTATTATACAGAGCTCTATTGTACAATTTTCTGTGTACTCACTCCTCTTCCTGAAGCAAGTCAGACCTGACAGCTTAATTGTATTGGCCCTTTGAATTTCTACTAGCAGTTGCCCAGCACAGTCAGTGCTTTCAGATAAAGTGTAGTGCTTTGGGCAGGAGGCAGATTTAAAGAGAAGAATTGACACCATACATCCCACGATCAAGCACTATCAAGTTGACTGGATAATGAGGTAGAAAGGAGCCAGCTGTTGCAGAAGCTCCAAGTTGGGGAGGGAGAAAATAGCCCAAAATGCATCCTGCTGAGTGATGCATGGAATTGGACAGCATTCACAGAGATATTGTACATGTCAAGATTGTATCGGAGTGCAACACCAACAGATGGATTAGCTTCGACAGCAATTGAAAGATTTTTGTTAAGAGTTTACATGGGAGATGAGACAAACTCTGAACGAATTCTGGACGTAGGCAATTCTTGTTTAATTGTGCGGAAAGAAGAAAGTGACAGGTATGTCCCTGTTTAGTACCCAGGTCTTTTTGTGTAAACAAACAGCATGCTTTTCATATTTATGTTAATTAGTCGTAACTGGTGAATTAATTACTATTCACATTACTACATTCAGTTATATTTTTAGGCAGAGGCTGATTACAGTACAGAAAGAACTAAAAAAAAGGAAACATTTATCTTCTACTGGTCCTTAAAAATGTTGAATCATTCAGGGTGGTATTATTCAAATTGTTAATAAAAATGGTTGAGTAAGATAATCATAGTAATACATAGCTGGTGGTGAATTGATAACTTTAGCCTAAAAATTACTGTTGGCGATGTTAGCTGCCAGACATTTAATATATTCATATGACATTCCTTTGTTCTGTGTTTGAATGCAGGCGTTAACCTGTGTTATTTTAAATGGGCTCAAACTTGCGATAAAATAGCAGACAAAGCAATACCATATGAATACGTTAAGTATTCGACTGCTAATATTGGCAATAGTCATTTCTAGGCTTTTATCTAATTTTATATATTCATTTTCAAAAATTGTATGAATGATTATAGGGAGGTACAGAGAAGCTATCAAAGAATGCAGCATCTGAAAAAAATAAAAACAGATCAAAAGAGTTTTAATCAACACTAAACCCAGAAGGCACTATATAGCATTATGTAAAACTTTACAGTATTATGTACTCTATACCTTAAGTGCCATTACAGGAATCATAAATGTTGCTTTACTTAGCCTATCATAAATGTTGCTTTACTTAGCCTATCATATACAGCACAATCTTTTGTCATTCTTGTTCTATTACCAGCCTATCGATAGAGGGAAAACATTTTGAGGAAAATACATGAATATTTGAATTCATCTAAACGCAGCCTTTCTTTAGAAGAAAATTTCACAAATTTAGGAGGAGTTAACATCAATATCCAGATTATACATGCAGACTGTTCAAACTCAGGAGTCAGAGGGGTAGAAATTCATCTTGGGCAGTAACGCAATACGGGCGATATCTCATCAACTTCAATGGAGCTGAACATCGGGCGGGGCGTGTAACAGGTGGCCGGTGCGATACCGGCTGTTTTGCACTGCTGCCCAAGACAAATTTCTATCCCAGGATGTCTCAAATTTTGAAAGCTTTGTGCCTTTTCTTCAAACTCCTGCAAATAATTAAAGAGTGGTTTTCCATTAATATATCAAAAAACCACTTCAGTTTTGGGAATGATTTATGCTTTCCCCTTCATCAGTCCTGTGGAATATAAAAATGTATTTCCTAGGGCTGTCTGATGCTTCAGTTGGTAAGCACAATGCTGAGTGAGTTTGAGGCATAGATACTAGAAAGGCCCCAGATTCGAATCTCAGTTTATGCTGAGGTTGTAGATTTCAACTGGCATATCAGTTGGGGTGCTGTAATCTGTCTCAGCGCTCCTGGGTTAGGGGAAGAAAAATTGGCCAAGCTTCCTAAGATTGATTATTATTCAATGACCCCATTCCCCCGTCTCCTTTGCTGGAAAGTGCAGGTGTACAAACAACAGAGGAAAACAGGATTTGGCTAGGCTGTGACACCTTGACAGTTGAAAAGCCTGCTGAAACTCACTCTTAGCCCATGAGTGAAAAATAGCCAGTTGAGTGAGGTAAAAGAAGTTGGCTGGTGCCTGTAAACTGTATTCCAACAATAGTCAGCACTTTCAGGAAAGCAGGGGAGAAAGTTGAAGGGATGAAAAGTATTATACCCAAAAATCCCTGCAACGATCCAGTTTAATGAAGCAAAATAACACCGGGAAAAACAATTAATTTGTCCACCATCTGTTCTAATGTTCCTCGTCTTTTTTTTAAACAGATCATATTTGACCATTTTCTTTCTATTTTATTTGTCCTCTGTAACTGATTATTTTAAAGAGGACTGACATATCGTGAATAACATTGTTCCTACAGTAAAGATTCATATTGAGAAAACGGGAATTGTGATTTCCACAAGGCGAAGTCATGAACTCACCAAGATTGTCAGTGGGAACTGACAAAAATGGGCAAAGATGTTTCCTAAGAACAGAAAATGAATGATCAATCAACAAGGCCACCTCCAGGCAACTCCTGGAAGCTGGTTACAGTATTTCATCACTTGCCTTGATTTCAAATCCCTCCATGTCCTCACCCCTCCCTAATTTAATTTCCTTTCTCACTAAGTCCTTGTACAAGTCGGACGGGTTGCACCTGAACCAGAGCGGGACAAATATCCTTGCAGGGAGGTTTGCTAGCACTGTTGGGGGGGGTTTAAACTAACTTGGCAGGGGGATGGGATACAGAGGGGAGCTGAAATAGGGGGTGATGTGCTGCCAATTATAGAGAAAAAAACAAGTCAGCTTGGTAGACAGGGCAAATATATAAGGGCAAGGCTGGATGGCATCTATTTTAATGCAAGGAGTCTTGCAAGTAAGGTGGATGAACTGAAGGTGTTGATAAACACATGGGAGTATGATATTGTTGCTATCACGGAGACATGGTTGAGGGAGGGGCAAGACTGGCAGCTCAATATTCCGGGGTACAGAATCTTCAGGCGAGACAGAGGGGGAGGTATAAGAGGAGGGGGTGTCACAATATTAATTAAGGAGTCAATTACTGCAGTAAGGAGGGATGATATATTAGCAGGTTCCTCTAATGAGGCCATATGGGTGGAGCTTAAAAACAAGAAGGGGGCAAGCACTTTGCTGGGAGTGTACTATAGGCCTCCAAACAGTCAGGGGGAGATAGAGGAACAGATATGTAGGCAAATCTCAGAGGAATGTGCAAATAATAGGGTAATAATAATGGGGGATTTCAACTTCCCCAATATTAACTGGGATAGTCAGAGTGTGAAAGGCTCAGAGGGTGTAGAATTCTTAAAGTGCATCCAGGAGAGCTTTTTGAGCCAGCATGTAGAAAGTCCTACAAGAGAGGGGGCGGTACTGGACCTAATTCTAGGGAATGTGGCCGGCCAAGTGGAAAAAGTGCTAGTAGGTGAGCACTTTGGTGACGGTGACCATAATATGGTAAGATTTAAGGTGGTCATGGAAAAGGACAAGGATGGGCCGGAAATAAAGGTTCTAAATTGGGGGAAGGCCGATTTTAATAGGATAAGGCAGGATCTGGCCAAAATGGACTGGGATCAGCTACTTGCAGGAAAATCCGCATCAGAGCAATGGGAGGCTTTCAGAAGGGAGATTGGGATCATACAATGGCAACATGTTCCCATAAAGGTCAAGGGTGGTTCCAAAAACCACAGGGAACCTTGGATGTTAGGGGATATACGAGAATGGATTAGGAAAAAAAGGAGGGCTTTTGGCAGATACAAAAGGCTAAAGACGGAGGAAGCCCTAGAGGAGTACAAAAAGTGCAGGGGGATACTTAAAAAAGAAATTAGGAGATCAAGGAGGGGCCATGAAATAACACTGGCGAGCAAAATAAAAGGAAAATCCTAAGATGTTTTATAAGTATATTAAGGGTAAGAGGATAACTAGGGAAAAAATAGGGCCCATTAGGGACAAAAGTGGCAATCTGTGTGTGGAGCCGGAAGATGTAGGAGGGGTTCTAAATGAATTTTTTGCATCTGTTTTCACTATGGAGAAGGACGATGTAGACATAGAAATAGGGCGGGGGGACTGTGATATGCTCGAACATATTCACATCGAGAGGGAGGAGGTATTGGCGGTTTTAGCTGGCCTAGAAATGGATAAATCCCCAGGCCTGGACGAAATGTATCCCAGGCTGCTGTGTGAGGCAAAGGAAGAGATTGCGGGGGCTCTAACACATATATTCAGGACCTCTCTGGCCACAGGGGATGTGCCAGAGGACTGGAGAACCGCTAATGTAGTACCATTATTCAAGAAGGGAAGTAGGGAAAAACTGGGGAACTACAGGCCAGTGAGCCTAACATCAGTGGTAGGAAAATTATTGGAAAAAATTCTGAGGGACAAAATTTGTCTCCACTTGGAGAGGCAAGGATTAATCAGGGATAGTCAACATGGCTTTGTCAAGGGAAGATCATGTCTGACTAATTTGATTGAATTTTTTGAGCGGGTGACTAGGTGTGTGGATGAGGGTAACGCAGTGGATGTGGTATATATGGATTTCAGTAAGGCCTTCGATAAAGTCCCGCACAAGAGACTGGTCAAGAAGGTAAGAGCCCATGGAATCCAGGATGCCTTGGCACATTGGATACAAAACTGGCTTAGTGACAGAAGGCAGAGGGTGATGGTCGAAGGTTGTTTTTGTGACTGGAAGCCTGTGGCCAGTGGGGTACCACAGGGATCGGTGCTGGGTCCCTTGCTGTTTGTGGTCTACATTAATGACTTGGATATGAATGTAAAAGGTATGATCAGTAAGTTTGCGGATGATACAAAAATTGGTAGGGTGGTAAATAGCGAGGAGGGTAGCCTCAGTCTGCAGGACGATATAGATGGGTTGGTCAGATGGGCGGAACAGTGGCAAATGGAATTTAACCCGGAAAAGTGCGAGGTGATGCACTTTGGGGGGACTAACAAGGCAAGGGAATACACAATGAATGGTAAGACCCTAGGCAAGACGGAGGGTCAGAGGGATCTGGGTGTGCAAGTACACAGATCCCTGAAGGCGGCGGAACAGGTGGATAAGGTGGTAAAAAAGGCATATGGGATACTTGCCTTCATTAGCCGAGGCATTGAATATAAGAGCAAGGAGGTTATCATGGAACTGTATAAAACACTGGTTAGGCCACAGCTGGAATACTGTGTGCAGTTCTGGTCGCCACACTACAGGAAGGATGTGATCGCGTTGGAGAGGGTGCAGAGGAGGTTCACCAGGATGTTACCGGGGCTGGAGCGCTTCAGCTATGAAGAGAGACTGGGCAGATTGGGTTTGTTTTCCTTGGAGCAGAGGAGGCTGAGGGGGGACATGATTGAGGTGTACAAAATTATGAGGGGCATAGATAGGATGGATGCTGAGGAGCTTTTTCCCTTAGTAGAGGGGTCAATAACTAGGGGGCATAGATTCAAGGTAAAGGGCGGGAGGTTTAGAGGGGATTTGAGGAAGAACTTTTTCACCCAGAGGGTGGTTGGAGTCTGGAACTCACTGCCTGAAAGGGTTGTGGAGGCAGGAACCCTCACAACATTTAAGAAGCATTTGGATGAGCACTTGAAATGCCATAGCATACAAGGCTACGGACCAAATGCTGGGATATGGGATTAGATCAGACAGGGCTTGATGGCCGGCGTGGACACGATGGGCCGAAGGGCCTCTATCCGTGCTGTATAACTCTATGACTCTATGACTACTGTTCTTATGTCATCCTTTATTATCAGGGCTACCCCATCCTTTTCCATTCTACCTGTCTTTTTGAAACCTCAAATGCCCTGGAATATTTAGAATAGAATTATAGCATGATTACAGCACAGAAGGAGGTCATTCAGCCCATCGATCCCGTGCCGGCACTCTGCAAGAACACTTCAGCTAGTCCCACTACCAACCTTGGTCACTTTACAACCGCATCTCTGTAATGGCTATTAGATCAAAGCCATTTATCTCTATTTGTGCCACTAATTCATCTATCTTGTTAGAATACTTTGTGCATTCATATAAAGAGCCTGTTGTGGGATTTCTCTCTGCACAAAGCAGACAGAGACGAGCGTGTACTGGTTCCAAGAGATCTTTATTCAATCACGTGCAGGGAGAGGCCCTCTCAGTCTGAGCTGAGATGGGAGTCTAATTTTTACATTCAAGCAGTTGGCTTATATACAATCTTACATCTTGTTTCCTTCACATCTTCGGGACTTGGCCAATTAATTGTCCAAATCACGTACACTTAATCACATCTCCACAAAACACATCTTGTTTATTTCATTTGCCCTGTTTCCACATCTGCCATTGTTCTATCCAATTTACGTATGCTTAACCTCACCTTCGCAAATCACATCTTGGCGGCCCATTGTTCAATGTCTGACCTCCTTGATTCTTTTACTCCCCCAATCATCATGTAATATGCTTTTTCCAACTGTCTTTGTTCTGCCAGACTTCTCCTTTATTACATCAGCCAGCTAGTCAATTAAGTCGCTAATCTAACTTTTAACCCCTTCAGTCCACTCTTTTGGCCCTTGGTGATAGCCCAAGATGGCCAACTAAATTCACCTGCCCGTGCTCCTAGTCTCATCACTGCTGGCCAGGCAGGTGGTTGGATTCGCACAGGTGTGGCTACTTAAACTACCTCTAACATTCCCTGCTTCTCTCCCAATCTATACTGTGTTTTAACAACGGTTTTAGCAATGGTTCGGTTATGGTGTCGTTTACGTCGAGTACAATACTCAAACATAAGTATGATGACAATTAGCAGCTGCACCAGCACCAATACATGAGATGCAATTCTGATCCAGGGGTGTATGTCCACCCTAATACCCCAGTCCCAAAGTGTCTGCCACCATGAGGTATCTTCCAGCTTGGCCTCCACATCCTTCCCCAGTTGTTTGACCTCCTGCTCAATTCGGTGATACTGCTTAATTATCGCCCCAGCCTCTTTCCTCAGTTCCAGTAGGTGTTCTGGTAGTTTCAGGATGTCCTTCCCCTCGGGGAGTACATATTCGAGCATGCTATCCTTTAGGTCCGTTCTTCGCGGGGCGACCGTAGGTAGGTTATGGTTGCATGTTCGATCGTTGTTGGGGCCCGGGGGCGGAAGCAGAAACTTGAGCTGGTCACTGGGCACTGGATGTTACCATACTTGTATTGAGATTCACTGGTGGTCACACAGTATTCTCCTTTTCCCCAGTGTGCTGCTTGCGTTGGCTCATGGCGGGCGCTGCAAATTTCAAGGGTACAGTTTAGGTTGGTGTTGAAGCCGCACATGGCTCCTGGCCCCGTCCCCATGGGATGTAGGCAGACTATGTTACTCCCCCTTTCTCTGCATGCCTCTAGCGAGATCCCCATCAAGAAGGAACCATTCTGGGTTGCATAACTGGGTGCGTGGTGGTATTGGAGCCAATTGCCATCTCCTCCGATCCCACATTCTCTACCTCGAAGAGGGGCTTGGATTCGCATTCCTGCAGACTGGGTACAACTAATACCATTCCTATCAGCCTCAGGTGAATGGTAACACAATGTTTAGTTGTTGAGTAGACCCTTATAAGTCCTCATAGGGTGCATGAAGAGTAATTGCCGCTCTCTGGCGCCCAGTCTTGCAGTGCACTATCCGTAATCCAATCCGGCACTTCTCCATTGTGGAGCTGTGCTAGATTGTGTTGCCCACTATCCAGTCCGATTGCAGTAATTACAGAGGAGTTTCCCTGCTATCTGCCACAGGGAAAGTCATCGGAAGAATCCTCCTCAATCGCCTCCTCCCAGAGTCGCAATGCGGATTCCGCCCACTAAGGGGCACAATGGACATGATCTTCACCGCACGTCAATTACAAGAGAAATGCAGGGAACAGCAGCAACCACTGTACATGGCCTTCTTTGATCTCACAAAGGCCTTCGACACTGTCAACCGTGAGGGATTATGGCGTGTCCTCCTCAAATTCGGCTGCCCTCAAAAGTTTGTCACTATCCTCCACCTGTTTCACGACGACATGCAAGCCGTGATCCTGACCAACGGTTCCACCACAGACCCAATTCACGTACGAACCGGGGTCAAGCAAGGCTGTGTCATCGCACCAACGCTCTTCTCAATCTTCCTTGCTGCAATGCTCCATCTCACCCTCAGCAAGCTCCCCACTGGAGTGGAGCTAATTTACAGAACAAACGGGAAACTGTTCAACCTCTGTTGCCTCCAGTCCCGATCCAAGGTCGTCCCATCCTCTGTCGTCGAATTACAGTATGCAGACGATGCTTGCGTCTGCGCTCACTCGGAGGTCAAACTCCAAACCATCGTAAACACCTTCACCGAAGCATACGAGAGCATGGGCCTTACACTAAACATCCGTAAGACAAAGGTCCTCTACCAACCTGCCCCCGCCACACAGTGCTGCCCCCCGATTATCAAAATCCACGACAAGGCCTTGGACAACGTGGACCACTTTCCATACCTCGGGAGCCTACTGTCAACAAGGGCAGACGTCGACGACGAAGTCCAACACCGCCTTCAGTGTGCCAGTGCAGCCTTTGGTCACCTGAGGAAGAGAGTGTTTGAAGACCAGGACCTCAAACCCGGCACTAAGCTCATGGTCTACAGGGCAGCAGTGATACCTGCCCTGCTGTATGCCTCAGAGACATGGACCATGTACAGCAGGCACCTCAAAGCACTGGAGAGGTACCACCAACGCTGCCTCCGCAAGATCCTGCAAATCCATTGGCAGGATAGGCGCACCAACGTCAGTGTTCTTGCTCAGGCCAGCATCCCCAGCATCGAAGCTCTGACCACGCTCGATCAGCTCCGATGGACGGGGTCACATTGTCCGCATGCCCGATACGAGACTCCCAAAACAAGCGCTCTACTCGGAGCTCCAGCACGGCCAGAGAGCCCCAGGTGGGCAGAGGAAACGCTTCAAGGACACCCTCAAAGCCTCCTTGAAAAAGTGCAACATCCCCACCGACACCTGGGAATCCCTGGCCCAAGACCGCACAAAGTGGAGGAGAAGCATCCGGGAAGGCGCCGAACACCTCGAGTCTCTTCGCCGGGAGCAAGCGGAAGCCAAGCGCAAGCAGCGCAAGGAGCACACATCAACCCAAGCACCCAACCCACCCGCCCCTTCAACCACCGTCTGCCCCACCTGTGACAGAGACTGTAGGTCCCGCATTGGACTAATCAGCCACCTGCGAGCTCATTTTTAATATGGAAGCAAGTCATCCTCAGTTCCGAGGGACTGCCTAAGAAGAAGAAGAAGAGAAGAGATCCATGCACCGTAGGCCACGCACATTCGCTCCCTAGAGGCCTGATTGGTTATGTTATACAGGGTGGCGGTGACGTGGTTAACTGTAAGGGCATGGTTTTCCAAAACTTGCACGGACTCTAATAGGGTTTTAGCCAAGTCTTCTCCAGTCTGTCCCTGTTGTCCCTTCAACTTATTTGCCTTTAACATGAGGCCCCTTAGTTTGGATGTTAGATGATTCACCTTGCTATCGATTTCCGCTATATCCAGGGAATTAACTGTGGATGTCCCTGCACTGTAAGCAGTGGCTATATCATTTATCAGGTTCCTCTTGCGGTGAGATAGGCTCGACTGCATGCGTCCCCCAGAGGCCCGGAGGGCATCAGTAACTGTCATGTTGAGGAGCTGATGGTAAAACGACCTTGTACGCCACTCGCACCATTTGGGTAACCCCACCTGGCTAATATTGAGGAGAACCGAAACTATCTTATGGTGTACATGCTCAAATAAGCGCCTATCAAAATCCCGGATCACGAGCTCCCCTTTGGGTCCCGAGCTAGTCTGCGGATACCTCAAGGGTTCCTCCATAGTCATAGTGGTGGGCTTCGGGTCTCCTGTCACTGGTTGTGGTGGTGGGAGTATCCCGGGGGTTCAGCTTCCAACACCAATCATCAGAGTTGGTGCACTTGGAGGTTGGGCATAGTTCCCACCCTCCTTCTTCCTCTGGGGTACCCCGGACATCTGAGTGAAATCCCTCCCACATCTTACTTGCATAGTTCCTCCCTGTACACATGTTAATGTATCATCACTCTTCTTCCCGAAGCATACTGTGCTCATGTTTGTCCATTTAACAGCCATCCCCGTGTTACCCCTATCCCCTGTATCGTCTGGCTTGTTGTCAAATATGCTTACGCCCGTTAACCTGGGGCTGCAATTTAAATACACTGTTTTATCAATTGTGACAGTTAACGCACCACGTTCCCGATCGCAACTGACGTCGCTCGAGTTCTTGTAATACCGGCCACGTTACTCCCTTCGGTCAACCGATGTGGCTCCTTCTGTGGTCGTCGTGGCCAGGCATATCAGTAAGGTCATCCATATCTGAGTCCTGTAGAGGGAGATAAACAATGGACGCCGGTTGTCACCAGTTTAGTCCTTATTATTTACTGCGCTTTTGAATTTCTTAAGTTGCGTCCAGTGTTTCCACCGACCTTTTCCTTTCATATTTACGCATGCGCATGTGTCGCTGGTCATTAGGACCTCGTAGGGTCCCTGCCAATCCTGGTCTAGCGGGTAAGACTCTTACCATCACCCTGTCCCCTACTACTGGTAAATTTTGTTCTTCCTCCGTTTCCTCCAATTCCATATCCCTGACTATTTGTTGGTCTCTGACTTCCTGTCTCAGATCATGCAGTTGTTTGCATAGTTCCTTCATAAACCGCCTAATCCTGTTGTGGGCTGGTCCCACGTCCTCACTACCCGTGAGCGTGCCCTCGGGCAGTCTCGTGGCCCGCCCAGTCATTAATTCAAACGGGGTTAGTCCGGTTGTGCGATTGGACGTAGCCCTCGACCTCATTAGGATGCTAGGCAGTAGGTCCGCCCATCCCCCGACGGTGTCGGCAATGGCCTTTGTGAGTGACGCCTTTAATGTTCTGTTCATTCTCTCTACCATTCCTGAGCTCTGTGGGTGGTATGGTTTGTGAAACCTCTGTTTTACTTCTAATAGGGCGCATATCTGCTTGATGACTTTGCCAGTGAAGCTTGTTCCCTGATCTGAGTCTATTTGCAGTATCACCCCCCATCGGGGTACTATTTCCTCAGCGAAAATCTTTGCGACGGTGATAATGACTTGTGGCAAATGCTTCTACCCATCGTGTGAACTAGTCTATCACCACTAAGCATTATGTTTTACCTCGGCTAGGTGGCAGAGGTCCGGTGAAGTCTATCTGGAGCTGCTCCCAAGGCCCCTTAGGCCGAAGCTGATGGGATAATCTGATCTTTATGGCCTTGCCGGTATTGTACTGGGCACAGGTAATACAGGAAACTTTGTGCTATCCGGCACCGACGGGGCCGAGCTGCTGCCGTTCCCTCAAAACTGCCGTACACTTCAGAGCTAATGTTGAAACATACGGAGATTTTTATCTCCGTATGAATCAACAAACCCTGTGCTTAGCAACAGCCTCTAAACAGTCGGCAAGCGTCTCTGTAGCGTCTCTAGCTGAAGCTGTTGCTTAGCTACCGACGTTGCAGAGCTTGACTGTTCAAAAAAAGCAAAGAAAAGGAACGAAAAGAATAAAAAACGCCTCCTGATTTTTGCCGGTGGCTCAAGCTTGCCGGACGGTTCGCCTCCGGATAACACAAAGTTTCCTGTACATCTGTGGCAATATTTTGCTACGTCCCTGCCCATCCCCGGTCACCACCAGCACCGTTCTATACTCCAGTGCATAGCATTTCTTCTGGAGTGCTGATTCCCATGATAGATTTTGAGCAGGTTTTGCCGTATACATTCAGGGGCTACTACTCGTCCCTCCTTTTTCCAAATCCCATGCTCATCCTTGTCTACTTTCCTTTTCCACCCTTCCTTCTCTGTTTCAGTCGTTTTCTCATGTCATTTTTGCACATTTACTTCCTCTGGACCGATGGCACAAGCTGCCACCGGCTCCCGGGCCTCAATCTCCACAGCCCCGCTTACTGCCTCGTCTGCCCACTGATATCCCCTTTGGATATCATCCTGGACTTTCTGGTGTGCCTTGACCTTTATTACTGATGCCTGTCTGGGCAGCTTCGCCGCCTCGACCAATTCCCTTACTGTCTCCTCGTGTTGTATATGTCCCCCACCCCACCAGAGGTTATATATCCCTGTCTGCTCCAGGCGATCATGTAATCGTGGACCACCCCAAAAGCGTATCTGCTATCTGTATAGATATTCGTGGTCTGGTCTTTAGCTAATTTCAGGGCTTCAGTGAGGGCTGTTAATTTGGCGACCTGTGCGGAAAGTCCCCCTGGGAGCCCCCCCTTACCAATCGCTTAAAACAGTTGTATCTTCCTAGCTGATTCAATCCCCGTGCATCCTTCCAATTTCCACTAAGGGTTAAGTTGGGCATCCTTAGCCAGGTTTGCCGGGGTACCTTGGACTTTACGAGGACGTGTATATCTTCCGGGTGAAGTGAGGGTACATCTATCATCTCCTCTAACTTATTCCAAAAGTCAGTGTTTGCATGGTTTGTTTTAGGGGTTGGGAGGTCCCTCGTCATCATCTGTTTCTCGGCTGGGGTGAACGGGACATGTCCTGCTGTAGTCTGAGCCTGCCCATTTCCCACTTGTCTAATCTCCATCGTAATAGGGGCCATAGCCATTACGCCCTTTGTCCCGGTTTCGGGCAGTGGCGGGGCCGATGGTCCCTCTGCGTCATATTTAGGTGGGGGTTCCCAACCCCCGTCATCATCCTGTCTGTCGTAAGCTGCGGCTTCCTTCTCTAATTCTCCCCAGTCAACGTCGTCATTATTGTCTGTCGCTCTAAACCTTGGTCCCGGTGTCCGCACCGCAGTGACCTTAACCTTTTCCTTTTCTATATAACTTTGTACATGTTTATTGAGTCCTAAGTAGCTACTAATAATTATAAGTATTCCCTTCTCTTCTTTACCCTTACACTGGGCGCCCCACCATTCCCTTTGCCTGTCCGGACAGTTGTTCGGACTCCAGCCTTTTTCATTTTCTCAATTAGTTTCTTATTTTTTCCTGCTATAACTTTGATTATGGACCCAATCTTCCCCTCCTGTGGCCATTTTTTTCCCCTCTGGCCTGTGCAAACGGTAACTCGGACCTTCCTGCTACAATGTGGTTCTGGTTACCTACGGCAGCTCGCGGTTCTACTGCGCAGAGATCACTCCAGTACCCACTAGTCTCCTGTTCGGATTCCCTACAGTCTCACGTCCAGCCTTCTGGGGTTCCGCACCTAACTATGGGTGGTAATATAAAGTACTCACCCGACTTGCGGTCCCATTATGGTTGGTCGTTCGACTGCGTCCTGGGAATCCTGCCAACTATACCAAGTTGTTGAGGGATTTCTCTCTGCCCCAAAGCAGATGGAGACGAGCGTGTACTGGTTCCAAGAGATCTTTATTCAAGCACGTGCAGGGAGAGGCCCTCTCAGTTTGAGCTGAGATGGGAGTCTAATTTTTACATTCGAGCAGTTGGCTTATATATAATGTTACATCTTGTTTCCTTCACATCTTTGGGACTTGGCCAATTCATTGTGTATAGGCCACCAAACAGTAGTGGTAATGTAGGGCACAGTATCAATCAAGAAATTGGAAGTGCATGTAACAAGGGCAATACGGTAATCATGGGGGACTTTAATCTAAATATTGACTGGGCAAATTAAATTACCACTAATGGTGTGGAGGACGAATTCTTGGAATGCATGCGAGATGGTTTCCTGGATCAGTATGTGGAGGAACCAACCAGGGAACAGGCTATTCTGGATCTGGTACTTTGTAATGAGAAAGGGCTAATCAATAATCTTGTGGTAAAGGGGCCTTTAGGGACAAGTGACCATAATATGATTGAATTTTACATTAAGTTTGTGAGTGATGTAGTCCAATCTGAAACTAAGGTCTTCAATCTAAACAGAGGAAACTACAAGGGTATGAGGGACAAGTTGGCCATGGTAGATTGGGAGACTACACTGAAAGGTATGAAGGTGGACATACAATGGCTAACATTCAAGGAAATAATGCATAATTTGCAACAAACATATATTCCTCTAGGGCATAAAAACCCAAAAGGAAAAGTGATCCAACCATGGCTAACAAAAGAAATTAAAGCTAGTATTAAGTCAAAGGAGGAAGCTTATAAAGTTGCCAGAAAAAGCAGTCAGCCTGAGGATTGGGATCTTTTTAGAAATCAGCAAAGGGGGACTAAGAAATTGATAAAGAAAGGGAAAATGGAATATGAGCACAAACTAGCGAAAAATATAAAAACGGATTGTAAAAGCTTCTATAGGTATGTGAAAAGGAAAAGACTGGCGAAGGTAATTGTAGAACCTTTACAGTCAGAGATGGGAGAATTTATAATGGGGAATGAGGAAATGGCAGAGAAATTAAATAAATACTTTGCTTCTGTCTTCATGGAGGAAGACACAAAAAACCTCCCAGAAATACGAGAAAACCAAGGGTGTGGCGAGAATGAGGAACTTAAAGAAATTATTATTAGTAAAAAAAATAACGTACTAGCAAAATTAATGGGACTAAAAGTCGATAAACCCCAAGGACTGGATGACCTACATCCTAGGGTTTTGAAAGATATTGGGATAGTGCACGCATTGGTTGTCATCTTCCAAAATTCTATAGATTCTGGAACGGTTCCTGCAGATTGGAGGATAGCAAATGTAACCCCGCTATTTAAGAAAGGAGGGAGAGAGAAAATGGGGAACTACAGACCTGTTAGCCTCACATCAGTAGTTGGGAAAATGCTGGAATCTATTATAAAAGATGCAATAACTGGGCACTTAGAAACTAATAGTAAATTTGGGCAGAGTCAACATGGATTTATGAAAGGGAAATCCTGTTTGACAAACCTATTGAGTTCTTTGAGGATGTAACTAGTGGAGTAGACAAAGGGGAACCGATAGTTGTGGTGTATTTGGATTTTCAGAAGGCCTTCGATAAGGTCCCACACAAGAGATTGGTGAACAAAACTAGGGCACATGGAATTGGGGGTAAAATACTAGCATGGATTGAGAATTGGTTAACAGACAAAACAAAGAGTAGGGTCTTTTTCAGGATGGCAGGCTATGACTAGTGGGATACTGCAAGGATCGGTGCTTGGGCCCCAGCTATTCACAATCTGTATCAGTGATTTGGATGAGGGGACTAAATGTAACATTTCCAAATTTGCTGATGATACAAAGCTAGGTGGCAATGTCAGATGTGAAGAGGCTTCAAGGGGATCTCGACAGGCTCAGTGAGTGGACGAGAACATGGCAGATGGAATGTAATGTGGATAAATGTGAAGTTATCCACTTTGGTAGAAAAAACAGAAAGGCAGAGTATTTCTTAAATGGTGAAAGATTGGGGAATGCAGATGCTCAAAGGGAACTTGGTGTCCTTGTACATGAGTCACTGAAAGTGAATGTGCAGATGCAGCAAGCCATTAGGAAGGCAAATGGTATGCTGACCTTCATTACAAGAGGATTTGAGTACCGGAGTAAAGAAGTCTTACTCCAATTATATAGGGCCTTGGTGAGACCACACCTGGAACACTGTGTACAATTTTGGTCTCCTTACCTAAGGAAGAATATACTTGCCATAGAGGGAGTGCAACGAAGGTTTCCGAAATTGATTCCTGGGACGGCGGGACTGTTGTATGAGAAGAGATTGAGTAAACTAGGCCTGTATTCTCTTGAATTCAGAAGAATGAGAGGGGATCTCATTGAAGCATACAAAATTATTACAGGGCTTGATAGGGTGGATGCTGGGAGAATGGTTCCCTTGGCTGGGGGGTCTAGAACCAGGGGCCACAGCCTCAAGATAAAGGGTAGGCCATTCAGGACTGAGATGAGAAGAAATTTCTTCACACAGAGGGTGGTGAATCTTTGGAATTCTCTACCCCAGAGGGCTGTGGAGGCTCAGTCATTGGGTACATTCAAAACAGGTCGATAGATTTCTGACTAGTAAGGGCATCAAGGGATATGGCGATAGGGCAGGTGAATGGAGTTGAGGCAGAAGATCAGCCATGATCTCATTGAATGGCGGAGCAGGCTCGAAGGGCCGAATGGCCTACTCCTGCTCCTATTTCTTATGTCCTTATGTTCTTGCGTACACTTAATCACATCTCCACAAAACACATCTTGTTTATCTAATTTGCCCTGTTTCCACATCTGCCATTGTTCTATCCAATTTACGTATGCTTAACCTCATCTTCGCAAATCACATCTTGGCAGCCCATTGTTCAATGTATGGCCTCCTTGATTCTTTTACTCCCCCAATCATCATGTAATATGCTTTTTCCAACTGTCTTTGTTCTGCCAGACTTCTCCTTTATTACATCAGCCAGCTAGTCAATTAAGCCGCTAATCTAACTTTTAACCCCATTCAGAGCCTTTAATTTTAACATTTTACCATTATTCCCTGCTTTCACCTTATTCGCTGATGCACTATTACCATTAAACTCTCTGTCCCTTCCTGTCACACACTGCTTATCTTTACCCAATTCGCTACACTGCCGAATTTCCTTGACTTTGTTCTTTAGATTTCTAAATTTCCCCTCACCTGATCTACCCCCGCCCCCCCACCCCAACCTTTTTAGTTTAAAGTCCTATCTACAGCCCCAGTTATTCAATTTGCCAGGACACTGGTCCCAGTGCAGTTTAAATGGAGTCCGTCCCAATGGAACAGTTCCCTCTTTCCACAGTACTGGTGCCAGTGCCCTATGAATCGAAACCAACATGGAGAATTTAATCATTTATGACTTTCCATGGTGAAGCTTGAACTTACAACCTCTAGGTTACTAATCTAGTACCAAAACCATTGCACTGTATAATTTAGTGCAAGGTTACTAACCAGGGAAGGGGTTGTAATATTGTGAGTTTCAAAGCAGGCTAAGTTTAATATCCTGCAGGACCATGTTGGCTGCTGGTGTAAATTCACAATAAAAGGTGATTTTTTTTGCTGTATTTCAAAGTATTGCTGTACTACTTTATTTCTCTTTTTTATCTCTCCCCTTCCTGCCTTTTCCCTTTCTCTTCTCTCCCTCCCCACTTTTTTGCTTCCCTTCCTTCTCCTCCTCCTTGCCCAACCATTCCCTCTTGCCCTCCACTCTTTTCCTTCCATTTCTTTCTCTTCTCACCTTTTTCTTTCTCTCCCCCTCTCCTCCCCACTCGCTCACCTGCCTGCATGCTCTCTTCCTCTTATGCGTGTGCTCTCCCCCTTCTCCCCATCTTTCCTCCTTTCCCTCTCCCCTTTCTTCCTTCCCCTTCTTTGTTAGTCTTCTCCCCCAACTCTTTCTTTCGTTGCTCTCTTTTCTCTGTCTCTTTTTTTCTCTCTCCTTCCCCCATCCTTGATTCATGGGGATAACCCAGAAGCTCTGAGTAATAGTAGCGTATGGTATTGTTACCATTATAGAAGCAACTACGCAGAATTATGGAGCATTGAACTGCCAGGATTTAATCAGTTTTGGTAAATGGAGACTGGGGACTGATGGCATATTTCCAGCAATTCAAGGAGGAGATTTCTTTGGTCAAACAGATTTACTCATTAACATTTTTCTGTGGGTGAGTTTGTGATATCTAGTCCCACCAATCCATCATAAAATTTAATTCTGTAGTTGCTGGTTATGCGTAGTGGCCCAGGAGCAATATATCTGCTGAAGCCTATAGTAAGGGGGAGGTTGGCCATAGTATGAATACCACAAGTCTGTGCTACTTTACTTCATAATTCAGTAGATAAAATGGATTTTACACAGGACCATGTTTACTGTGTTACCTTCAAAAAAAATCCTCTAACTAATTTGGAAGGAATGGTCAAGGGGCTAAATATTTACCACTCCCAGTATTTGTGCCCTACATTATCTTCCATAAACTCTGTTCATGTAAATGCTTCAAATCACATATAATTTTAATTTATACTGTAGAATATATTTAGACTGTTAAATATTTTCTTAAAAAGAAAATGTGTTCATTTATGAATTTTTAAGTATAAATTAAAATAACATTTTGAATTCCATAACTGACTTAATCCTGTCACAACATTTAAAAATATTTTATTTACATATTTTATTCATCTTTCAGTTTTCCTAAGTTGCGTGCAAGTTATATATATTGCACTTGATCTCCCCAGAGGATCTTCTAAATGGAATGAGATTCAAAAAGTGAAATATTTGGTGTGCTACGTAAGAACAGATGGTCGACAAAATTAACATTTTGAATATTTTGTTTTTAATGATATGATGTGAGAAAGGCAGAGAAGCTTTCAGACACACGGTTGGATTCAGTATTAGTCTGTGCTGCTGGCACTTCATCAGTACATGCTTGGGGGAGAAATAATTTCTGCTCTGAAAGTTGGTAACCTAGGTCATTAATGGAGACTTAGACTGTGCTGATTAGAAATAAGGACTTGGAAGGTAAATTTATTTTAATTTTTCCAGCAATCAGCCATAATAAATGGTCAATCCACTTTAACACCTATCATCCTCATTTACCAGAAGCTATTTTTAGCATGTTTAAAAGGAATGAATAGATTTTTTTTTTCTGTGCATTGCATCTGTTTGCTTATTAGGACATTGTTTAATTTTATTCTGAATTAAATGATTTATGAAAAGGATTATCTGAAAGAAACGGAGTTAATATTTAGTGCTGTATTATGAGGGAATTGAATTGAATTAACTTGTAAGAATGAAGCAGCATTGCTTTAGATGACAATGTACAGTATTCCTTTTTATAATCTTATTCTAACTGTATAAAGGTGTACTTTTTAGTGAAAATATCCCAAATCAAAAGAATGGTATTCCTTTTAAAAAGTATTGCCCCCTCATTCCTCCACTTTTAAAGGTGTTTTGGGTAACAGTTCTGCTAACACAGCCCTAGCTTAGCTAGTTCCACTTAATTGCAGTGACGGACACAAACCTGTTGCCATCCCACATGTTATTTAAGGAACGAGGCCAGGCTTCAATTTGACTTGGGTCACCTTGCCCATTTAACACTATGGCAGGGCAGCAGGAGTACTCCTCTATTTAGAATTACACCCTCTTTGCACCCCTTCCCCCAAATGGCAAGGTTTCTTTCATTGTGTTTTGTTGGCAGAATTGCCATTAGGACATGCTGCTCCTTTAAGGAATAGTAAACGTATTAACACTTCAGAAAGGTTGCACCTTTGTTAGAAACATTTTTCTAAGCCAGGTCACAATGTACTCAACTTGTTTATATTTTTGTCTTCGTCTTCTATCAGTTGTTTAATTTATGACTTTTCTGTTTCTATAGTGCTGCTTTATGCCTATGTGGAAGTGTACATTGTATTTTCAACCACCCCCAACAAAAACATTAAGAAGAAAAGGTTGGGGATGTTAAATGTGTACAATTCACTTAAACTCTCTGCATTTATTGGTAACTGTCTATGTAACCAGACACATTATGGAATAATGGCCTCCATGTTCTAGTTCTAAACATAGTGTACGATGTTTTCCAGAAAGAAATATACAAATTAGAAGGAAAAAAAGTATGTTGCTATTGCTGTTAAATACAAATGTAAGGCTAAGGCCCTAAAGTAAGAAAAAAACAAAAAAATCCACTTTTTATTTGGTCTGAGAGACAAATGCAGAAAATGTTACATTATGGTAGAGTTTTTAATCTGTCCAAAAATCACCAACCTCCTTCTGTTGAAATTGAAACAGATATGTTTGTGTGTAGCCTCAAGTCAGACAATCCAAAGGCTACGGATTCCACCTTTGAAAGAACTGATTCCAATTTACTTCCCCAAAAAAGTGACTTGACTGCAATAGATTGGTGTAAGAAGGAGCAGAAAATGAATGGAAATGATTGTCCAAAAGACCAAGATGCAGTCAAACAAAATGAGACAGACCTTCCGAATAAAGAGTTGACAGACAATCTGTCATGGGTCAATAATTTTCAAAGTCTTTGCAATAAAGATCTGGTTGAAAGTCTAAGTGATGACAATATGTTAACTTATATTACGGTTCACAAAAATGAAGATAATAAAGCTGTTGCTGCTTATAGCTGTCCCTTACAGAATGAATATGTTTCACACCAGCCAGAGGGTATTGTTGAACTTATATTTAAGGAGTTACAGGGAATTAATCGAATACAAGAAGAAATTGCAGATTTACTGAGACATTTGACTTCATTAAAAGCATCTGTAGATGAAGTGTCCAGTTGTTTAGATGCAGTATTCATTGAAATAGAGTGTCTGAGGAATGGCTTGCAGGCATCAAGTGGTTTGTGTGGGCTAGACAGAAACATGAACATCCAAGAAGACTTGCTGTTGTACTTCTACAATATTCCTGAAGAAGCAGATAAAAACCCAGAAGATACAATTAATAGTCATTTGTCAAATAATTATTATTTTGAAGGCATTAAACAGCTGCTGCATATCAAAGAAGCTTATCGATTGGATTTAATGAGAAATGTGAGAGGGGAACCAAGACCTATCGTGGTAGCTTGTGCTAGCCCTGAATACTGGGATCTTATCTGTGAAAAATGTCACCAGTTGCAAAGCATGGGGATTGAAATTTCCACTTATACACCTTCTACAAAATACTGTCCTAATTCACTGACTTCAATGAAACCTTCAGAAGAGCTAGATTTGGAAGAGCACATGCGTGAAACCATCTGCATTTGTGAAGACACACTTAATGGATTAGAAAGTAGCTCAGAAGTTGAGTCATCTTTCACACTTAGAAAGACTGAAGAAGTTACAAAGATAAAAAGCTTGGCCAGTGGAGAAAAATGTTATCCTGGGAAGCCAGTTGAAGAATACGATTTGACGATCACCACCAAAGTTGTTGGGTTTTCTAATGCTTGTGTGACTGACCAGATCATAGATACCAACTGTTTACCTGGGATAGATACCAACTGTTTACCTGGGATAGATACCAACTGCTTACCTGGGATAGATACCAACTGTTTACCTGGGATAGATACCAACTGTTTACCTGGGATAGATACCAACTGTTTACCTGGGATAGATACCAACTGTTTACCTGGGATAGATACCAACTGTTTACCTGGGATAGATACATCAGGGACATCTGGACACTTAGTTGACTTTTTAGAATATCATGAAATGTCTTCAGAAGATTTGACTCTCTTGGAGCAAGGCTATCCTTGTCAGTGCCAACATTTCACGAAGGAGGACTATTGTCAGAAGCAAGAACATTATTTTATAATGAGCCCTGAAAATCAAACAGTGGAATCAATCTTGGATAAATTTCTTGTATCTACCAATCAAGTAGCAGAATTGCCCAATGGTGAGGTGAATGGCTATATCGAAACTTCGCAAAGTGATGCAGATATAAATTTATCGAGCACCATGTATATGGGAGAGAACTTAAGCAACTTTAATGACGACATGTTTGAAAATGATCAGTACCTTGGTTATCAGGAATGGAGCCATTTTTCAGAGCAAAGCTTTGATAACATAGGGACAGTTGGAGATCATGACCAAGAAAACATTCATTCAACAGATGTGAGGTTTAACCTGAAAAGGTTAGGGAGAAGGCTGTTAGATTTTAAATCTATCCTGAAGGAAGCATTTACAGGATTAGACAATACAAATTCACAGAATCATGAGGAGATGCTGGATGTCAACTCGCCTGACTTTAACAACTGGAATCTAGCAGAAAGTAATGATAACATAATATCCTACAGAAAGGAAGGTCTGGAGAGAGAAAATGGAAATAGCAGTAAAGATCCATTCAAGGACTCTGCAAAAGAAGTACATAACAGATTGATAGATGAAGTCTGTGCAGATCAAAAGTTACCCTTAGCTGATGGTTCCTTTACTTGTAACCAACCTGAAGTACTCAACTATTCACCACAGAACTCGTTAACTTGCAAGACTAGACAGTCTTTTGAAGATCAAGTGCTGCTGTCATTTTGTGGAGGACCAGAAATAGATGGCAACCGAGAAAAGGTAGTTTTACTAGCGCATACCCTTGAACACAGAGCCAGTATGCAACAGACAGTGTACAGCGATAAAGAACACTTAAATAAATGCCTGAATAATTTCAGAAGTGTTCTTGAGGAGAGACAACAAAGAGCCTTAAAAACGACGGAACGTAATGCCAACCAGAGGTATGCTGATCAACAAAAAGCAAGAGAACCAGGTATATGTTAAGAATGTACATACCAGCACTGAATATTAATCAGTTTTGTGTTAATTATGGTACTTTAATTGATTAGTTTTTTGGTGGGGGTTGAAACTTTATAAATAAATATTAAGGGGTTACAAGTTCGAGATTTTAATATAAATATAACTGAGACCAGTGACTAAAAATACACTAATTTACACATACACAATAAATTATCATACCTAAGGCTGCATTGACACTACAACTTTAGAATTGCTGCAAAATGTTTTCCAGAGCCATGATCTGAACTGACTCTGGAGATAGGCATTGTAACACTCCTCAGAGGAAGCAGTTTTATATTTTTTGTAGCTACAGTGCAGTATCAAGTCGGGTTTAAAAAGTGCACAGGGTGTCCGTTCGACATCCTGGGCATTCTTTAAGCCTAGCTGAAGTTACATCATTGTTTACATCATGATTGCAGGCACTCCCATCAGTGCACTGTAAAAAGAATTACATTTTAACTGCTAAGAGAGAAACATGAGTGTGCTTTAGCGTTACTGAGTTATAATGGTAGTTTTTATTTGTGACTGTTCTGTAATGATTCTGACATAAGGATGGCAAAATGATTTATTGCCGAGTGGGATGGATATTAAAGAGACCTAAATTAATCTTTTGCAAATTATCAACTAAAATGTTTGAGTCAGGTAAAAAGTTATGGCATCTTTACTACAGGCATCATTGATAACTAAATATTTGCTCCATGTTTTGTATAACATCCATTTAGTTTCAGCAGTTTTACAATAATAGTAACTAGTACTGATAGTGTAATTTTTTTATTTTCTAAAAAGGTGAATCATCTCCTATGGCATTGCAGTGTTATCACTAAAATTTCAATATAATATAATGGTGGGTATGTGATATTTTTGCACCATGTCTGCTTGAGCACATTTATATAGGGCATTTTGAGCTATATAACACTAGCGTGAAGAATTGGTAGTGGGGGTAAATTAAGGTATGAATTAGAGTATAATACAAGGAGTGTATTGCACAACAGTGAAATATTTGCATAATTGTAATGTTTCCTCTAGTGTATTGGTACCTAAAATGTGAATCACCTAACTAAACATATTCTTAATTCTTTTTTGTTATTTGTTCATGGGATGTGGGCGTCGCTGGCAAGGCCAACATTTATTGTGCATCCCTGGATTCCCTTGAGAAGGTTTAAAAAATATATATTTTTCATCTTTGATCTTTGTGCACCATGTTATCTCTTGCAAGAGAGCTGCTCAGGCAATTTGTTCCCAGTTATTTACTGGTCTATGACTGCTGCATAATAGGCATTTTATTTCCTTTTCTCTTTTGTGGAAGTACTTTATATCCACTCTACCTCCATGTAATGGCATAGATGAGATAGGAAACTTGTGGTTGTGAATCTGTAGTCTTTTGCTCCATGTCTTGTTACAGATTATTGAAATTCTGACATGTTGTGCCACCCTAAATCTATCAGTAGTCTAAAATAGGGCATCCTATTGGTAGTGAAGCCATGTGTTCTTGTTAACTTAGGCCTTCATTAGCATATATTGGTTATAAAACCTGTCCAGCTGAAAGTGTTTTCATTACACAATTTTTTATTGCCTGTAGCAAATTGCCATTAGCAATGGTTTCCCTTAAAAGCAAAATAACTTGTTTAAAAAAAAACCCTGTGAAGATGCAGAAATCTTTATGCAAATATATTTCCAGAATGATTGAGAGGAGTGGGACTAATTGGACAGCTCTTTCAAAGAGCTAGCACAGGCATAATGGGCCGAATGGCCTCCTTCAGTGCTGTACCATTCTATGATTCTGTGTATGGAGGGATTGGATTATGATGAGTGATTACATAAATTGGGTATGTTCTCATTGGAAAAGAGAAGGTTCAGTGGTTGCTATTGTTAGATTCTAAAAGAACTAGATAATGTTAGACCATGACGAGCTCTTTCACCTTGTCCAGAACAGTAGAACCAGAGGAGGCCCTCCAGGGGTGATAGAAGCCAAGTTTGCAGTCGGAGGCAATAATTAGCGGCAGGCGCTAAACTTTGCGCCCGGCCAATAATTGCGCCCCAAATGGGGCGATACCGAATTTCTCCCCCTCAATGTTTTCAAGGGGAGATTGGATAGGCAATTGAGGGAAATAAACTTGCAGGGCTACGGGAATAGAGCGGGGGAATGGGACTGACTGGATTGTTCTACAGAGAGCCGGTGTGGACTCAATGGGCCGAATGGCCTCCTTCTATGCCGTTATGACTCTATAATATTTTAGCTTTAGCTTTGTGAAGTTTTGGAATGTGAGGAATGATAATAGTAATTTCATTTGTTATCCTGCCTTGGTTAAGCTGAATAGCATTGTCAGTACAATGCGATAGGCTAGCAGCAACCTGGTAAATGTAGAAAAAAAAATTAGTGGTATTATTTCCTACTGGTCAAAATTAGAAAAAATAGCTTAAATTAATTTAACTGAGCAATTACGTAAATATCAATACTTCACCCGTAACAAAAGCTTTAAAAATATATGTGGCAGCATAAATGTCTGAAGTGTGGCATGACATTCCAACGGTCTGTCATAGTAGGTCGACTTGAGTTTTGACGCCCTATTCCTCACGTGGTGGATACTTTTTAAGAGGGAGGCCTGAGCAAAAACTGGACTCCTGCATACTGAGTGGAGGTGAAGTTCGAAAGGTGAGTCATCCCAGATTACACATCAGACTGCCTAAATTCAGGCCAGCCTTGATAGCAGAAACCTGAAACCAGTTTGTCCTCGCTGTGTGGAAGAAAGAAAGAATAAAATGCATCCAAATAGGGGAAAAAATGTTCCTTGCATAGCAGTTTTGTGAATCTTTGACTATTATGCCTGTGCACACTAACAATATTTTCCTTGCTTTTTATTTTGCAGAAGGGTGTACAGCAGAGCTGCAGGTTAAAATATTTCCAATTACTAAATTTCTGCAACAAGGGATCCAGATATTATTATAATCTTGTTCTGGCTACAACTGCATGTCTTTTTGTCACTGCATTGCTAGTTAACATCACTTCATTAAAATGTGAAAAAGTCATTTTTTTTTAAATTGCATAATTCAGAGTTATCAAAGAACCTGCTTAATGCTGATTGAACTCACAAAAAGTGCATGTTTTATTAATTTCTGCAAACACTTATGTAAGTGAGTGATATCTATAAACACTCTAAATTAAAAATGTTGTTTTATTTAAGCCATTACCTAATTTTACTGATGAAGCTCAATGTATTTATCATGCACAGTGTGTAGTGCAAATTCTTTTTTTCCGTCAGCTAGAAAAAAATATTCTCTTCTGCACCATTATTACTCAAGGTGGATTTGAGTGCTGTACAGCTCAGTAGGGGGATTGGGAAAAAAAGTTTACATATACAAAGTCTGGGCCCACAAATGGCATCTCAGCCTTTTGGTACAGATGAGTCTAAAAAGAAGGTGGCATAGGGCAGAGATTGCTAACTTGTGCGTCATGTAAAGGATTGAGCTACAAAATGACGCCTATTCAAAGCTGAATTTTTTTTAAAAAAGAAACGGCTTACAATTTCTAGGAAAGAAAGGGAGAATAGTCAACATTTAACAGCTTTGACCCCACCCAGTGACCCAGATAGAGAATGGGGATGCCGATGTGTATGCATGCTGAGAGTGCATGCAAATCACAATTTACAGTTACAATTTTTGATCACAGTGCAGCAATTAATAAAATAAACCTTGTGTGTTGTGGAGCAGCTGGGAACTGGTGTAACCTGTTTTAACAGGTATACAGTCAGGCTCTTCATCCTTTACTAAACTCATACTGAACATACAAAAAAATTGAACAATTTGTTCTTTACAATTTATTTTCTGTCATGGCAAACCTGTAGATTTGGAATATTATTGAAATGTTGTGTTTGATGACAGCGTATTTGGTTGAAACATGTTCAATTTTCAATGAACAAACCCTTTCATTTCCAGTGTACTAAGGAAATTTTACAACTCCCCCATTCATTATACCTACCATTCCCTTTTGTCGTTTATGATTATTATTGTCGCTGTGTTTCAACACAGACATTTGTGTTTTGGTGCATTTGGAAACAGGATACAATAACATGAGCTGATCTGTTTAGTAAATATATTTGTCTGAATAATTTGTGACCAAATTTGCATTTCTTAAATGTTTGTTCCTCTTTTTTTTTTAAAAACATTAGGCTCAACTTGGGGGTGATGGAGATCCATCAAAAACACCTTGGTTTGAAGGAGGGTAAGTAATTCCTCTGTTGTCCACAGTAAGTAATGTAGTATGGAAGCATCTGTCAACCAATAAAATAATTCCAAAGCTGTTGAAGTGATCTTTTATGGCTGTCAAGTCCTGTTATTGATTCTTTCCAGATAAAATCAAGATTTACATGAAGAAACCACACATTTCACTTAACGCATAGTACGCAATAAAGCTTCTAAAATTTAGAAATGACCTTTCACAAATTAATGATGCCACATAAATGGCCACACCTTGTGAACTGTACTTGTACATGTCAGAGAGAGCTGTCTTCATTGCTTCTGTTAAGAACATAAGAATATAAGAAATAAGAGCAGGAGTAGGCCATACGGCCCTTCGAGCCTGCTCCGCCATTCAATAAGATCATGGCTGATCATCAACCTCAACTCCGCTTTTCCGCTCGATCTCCATATGCCTTGATTCCCCTAGATTCCAAATATCTATCTATCTCAGCCTTTGAATATACTCAAAGACTCAGCATTCACAGCCCTCTGGGGCAGAGAATTCCAAAGATTCACAACCCTCTGAGTGAAGAAATTCCTCCTCATCTCAGTCTTAAATGGCTGACCCCTTATCCTGAGACTATGCCCCCTAGTTTTGGACACTTCAGCCAGGGGAAACAACCTCTCGGCATCTACCCTGTCAATCCCCTTCAGAATCTTGTATGTTTCAATGCGATCACCTCTCATTCAACAAAAACAACAACTTGTATTTTTATATAGCGCCTTTAATGTAGTAAAACGTCCCAAGGCGCTGCACAGGAGTATTTTAAGACAAATAAAATTGACACCAATCCACATAAGGATAAATTAGGGCAGGTGACCAAAAGCTTGGTCAAAGAGGTAGGTTTTAAGGAGCGTCTTAAAGGAGGAAAGAGAAGTAGCAAGGCGGACAGGTTTAGGCAGGGAAGGTTGAGCGATTATAATCAGGGATCATCAAGAGGTCAGAATTAGAGAAGCGCAGCTATCTCGGGGGGGGCGGGGTTGTGGGGCTGAAGGATTACAGAGATAGGAAGGGGCGGCGAGGCCATGGAGGGATTTGAAAACGAGGATGAGAATTTTGAAATCGAGTGCTGCTAAACCGGGAGCCAATATAGGTCAGCGAGCACAGGGGTGATGGGTGCGAGTTAGGACACGGGCAGCCGAGTTTTGGATGACCTCAAGTTTACGTAGGGTGGAATGTGGGAGGCCAGCCAGGAGTACGTTGGAATAGTCAAGTTCTTCTAAACTCCAGAGAGTATAGGCCCATTCTACACAATCTCTCATCATAGGACAGCCCTCTCATCCCAGGAATCAATCTAGTGAACCTTCGTTGCACCGCCTCCAAGGCAAGTATATCCTTCCTTTAGATAAGGAAACCAAAACTGTGCACAGTACTCCAGGTGTGGTTTCACCAAGGCCCTGTACAATTGTAGCAAGACTTCCTTACTCTTATACTCCAACCCCCTTGCAATAAAGGCCAACATGCCATTTGCCTTCCTTATTGCTTGCTGTACCTGCATGCTAGCTTTCTGTGTTTCTTGCACGAGGACACCCAAATCTCTCTGAACACCAACATTTGAAAGTCTCTCACCATTTAAAAAATATTCTGTTTTTCTATTTTTCCTACCAAAGTGAATAACCTCACATTTCCCTACATTATTCTTCATCTGCCACCTTACTGCCCACTCACTTAGTCTATCTATGTCCCTTTGCAGACTCGTTGTGTTCTCCTCACAGCTTAATGTCCCACCTAGCTTTGTATCATCAGCAAACTTGGATACATTACACTCGGTCCCTTCATGTAGGTCATTAATATAGATTGTAAATAGCTGAGGCCCCAACACTGATCTTTGCGGCACCCCACTAGTTACAGCCTGTCAACCTGAAAAAGATCCGTTTATCACTACTCTCTGTTTTCTGTCTGTTAACCAATCCTCTATCCATGCTACTATATTACCCCCAACATGAGCCCTAATCCTGTGTAATAACCTTTTATGCGGCACCTTATAGAATGAGTTGCACATAACACCTAGATCAGGGATGGTTTACCATAGAAATGTAGGTTACCACAGCATGGAATTTTCATGGTATCAGATACTTCCAAGCAACCCCGGAAACATCTGACACTCTGCAGTTCACACATCTGTCAAGGAAGTAACAACTGTTACGTTTGCAGGGGGCAACATCTTCATGACTTTTCCTGTGGAAGGTTGCACCAGCTGGGCAGGGCATACAAATTTCATCAGATGACGGTGTTCCCTTGAGCGCAAAGTGTAGCACGTGGTATCCATGTGGGTAGCCGGGCTCTTCATAATCAACCCTTCATGAAGGTGAAAGGATTACACTCAATTTGTGTTCAGGTGGTATCTGACCATAGAAACTTTGATTATGTCAGTGGCCGTTATCCAGGAAGCAGTCATGTAGTCTTCATTGTACGGCATTCCTTTCTGCCCACATTATTTGAAGGGGTAAAAGCACTGGATGGATAGTTCTTAGAACAGAGCTATCCTCTGTATCCATGGCTCTTGACCCCACTGAGAAACGCTAAAACAGCAGGGGAGCACCTTGGCCTGTATATCTCAACATCTGTTTGCTATTCCTCGACTGCCATTTCCACCTCTATGAAACTGCTCCATGCAGCTTAAACACAATGAAAGTATGTATTGGAGCAACTGGAGAGGAACTTGAAAAGGGAGGGGGGGGGAGATCCAGTTGTCGTGGTCCATGTTGGGACCAATGACATAGGGAAGAAAAGGGAGAGGGTCTTGCTAAGGGAATATGAAAAGTTAGGAACTAAATTTTAAAAAAACAGGATCTCACGGTTGGTAATCTTGGTATTACTACCCAAGCCATGTCTAATTGGCATAGGGATAGGCAAATCGGGAAGGTGAATTTATGGCTGAAAGACTGGTGTGGGAAGGAGGGCTTTCATTTCATGGGACACTGGGACAGGAGGAGCCGTACCACTGGGACAGGCTCCACCTGAACTGGAGTGAGACTAGTATCTTCGCAGGAAGGATAAATAGGGCTGTCGATAGGACTTTAAACTAGTAAGAAGGGGGGATGAATCTGGTGAAAATAACAAGGTTAATATAAGCAGTGAGGGAAAAAATACAGTTATAAAACAGAAGTATAAAAGGATTGTTAAAAATGAAGTAAAAGGAACAACTACTGAAGATGAATTAAACTGCCTGTACAGCAATATGCACAGCATCCAAAATAAAACACGAGAATTGGAGGCAATAATCTGTAGCGTGGAACCAGATATAGTATGAATAACTGAAACATGGCTACATAAAGAACAGAACTGGCAATCAAATATTGCAGGTTATAATCAGAAGGGATATGGAAGGAAGAAGGGGGCCGGGGGTGGAGCAGCTCTACTAATTAGTGATAACAATGACAGTAGAAAAAAGGGGCATAACTAATAGAAGGTTAGAAATAGAATCCATATGGATTGAAATAAAAGATGATAAGGGATTGATCACGCTAATAGGGGTATACTACAGACAACCTAATAGCAGAAAGGAGGTGGAAGAAGAAATATGTAAGCAAATATGTGAAATGAGTAAAGGACATAAAATAATAATCATGGGAGATTTTAACTACCCCCAAATAAGCAGACAAGAGGCAGTGAAAGGGGTACAGGGAATGGAGTTTTTATAATGTGTGCAGGACACCTTTCTTAGTCCAACAAGGAGCACTGCTGGATCTATGGATCTAATAATGGAAAATGAACCAGAACAGAAAAGAGAAGTAAATGTAGGACAATATCTAGGCAATAGCTGTCAGAGGTGCCATTTTTCGGATGAGACATTAAACCGAGCCCCCGTCTTCCCTCTCAGGTGGACGTAAAAGATCCTACGGCACTATTTCGAAGAAGAGCAAGGAAGTTATCCCCGGTGTCCTGGCCAATATTTATCTCTCAATCAACATTACTAAAGCAGATCACAACATAATCAGGTTTCAGATAAAGATTGAGAAGGACATAAGTAAGATAAAGATCAAAGTAATAAATTGGAAAAGCTGATTTTAAGAGGATGAGAATGGAACTAGGGAAAATAAACTTGAAACATTTATTGACAAACAAAGAAATAGAACAGCAGTGGGAAACATTTAAAACAGTGATCAATAGAGTCCAGGAGAAATATATCCCACTAAAAAGCAAGAATAAGCTAGCCAGTAATGACACACCATGGACGAATAAAGAAATAAGGGCAAAATTGAAACTAAATAAAAAGGAGTACAATATGTACATAGACAAGAAAGGAGAGGGTGACAAAAGGGAATACCAAAAGGTTAGGAAAGAAGTCACAAAAACAATTAGGAAGCCAAAGAGAAACTACAAAATTAAATTATCAAAGAATATAAAAAGAAATAGTATAGTATAGTAGAGACACATAAATAACAAAAGAAAAATCAGGATAGGGATAGGGCCACTAATGGCTACACACCATAAACTCACATGTAATGACAGTGTAATGGCCAAAATATTAAATAATTACTTTGCCTCGGTACTTTTTAGGGAAACTAACATGGTGGGCATGACATTAGAAGAAGAGATCAAAAAGAATATAAAGACATTTAAGATAGAAAGGGGGAAGATAATTGATAAACTACTCAAACTTAGAGAGGATAAAATCTCTGGTGGATTGCATCTGCATATATTAAAAGAAATTAGGGAAGAGATGGCAGAGCCTCTATTAACACATATATAACAATTCATTAGAAAAGGGAATAGTGCCAAAGGACTGGCCAACAGTTAATGTGATTCCTGTATGTAAAATGGAAGATAGAGCAAGTCCAGGGAACTACAGACCAATTAGCTTACCGTTGGTGGTAGGAAAGATAATGGAATTCTTAATCAAAGATGTAATAGAAAAACATCTAGAAACTGAAAATATAATAGAGAAGTCAGCATGAATTCCAAAAAGGAAGGTCATGCTTGACCAACCATATTGAATTCTTTGAAGAAATAACAGAGAGGGTAGATAAGGGTAATGTAGTAGACATAATATATTTAGTTTTCCAAAAAGCCTTCGATAAGTAGACTCGTGACTAAGGTCAGAACATGTGGAGTCAGGGGAAAGGTAGCAGAATGGATAGCAAGCTGGCTTCAAAACAGAAAACAGAGTTGGGGTTAAAGGTAGTTACTCAGATTGGCAAATGGTGGGAAGTGGTGTTCCACAAGGATTGGTGCTGAGACCACTGTTATTCACCATTTACATAAAAAATTTAAACTCGGGAATCGGAAATACAATTTCAAAATTTGCGGATGACACCAAATTGGGTGGTGTCGTTAATATAAAGGAGGACTGCGAGAAATTATAAGAAGACATTAATAAACTTGCAGAATGGGTGTGTAATTGGCAAATGAACTTCAATATAGATAAGTGCAAGGTAATTAATTTTGGTAGGAAGAATAAGCAGGTCACATACTCCTTGGGAAATAAGTGTCTAAATGGTATAGAGGAACAGAGGTATCTGAGGGTACAGATATACAGATTACTAAAAGTAGCAACACAGTTTAATAAGGCCATAATAAAACAAACAAAGCACTGGGGTTGATTTCTGGAGTGATAGAATTGAAAAGCAGAAGTTATGTTAAACTTGTATAGAACCTTGGTTAGGCTACACTTGAAGTACTGTGAACAGTTCTGTTCTGTTCATATTATAAAAAGAATATTAAGGCACCGGAGAAGGTGCAAAAACGATTTACTTGAATGATACCAGAACTGAGAGGCTATACCTATCAGAAAAGGCTGAAGCTCTTTGCTCTAGAAAAGAGAAGACAAAGGGGTGAACAGATAGAGGTCTTCAAGATTATGAAAGGGTTTGATAGAGTAGACATAGAAAAGAAGTTTCCACTTGTTGATGAGACCAGAACTAGGGGCCATAAATATGAGATAGTCACTAATAAATCTAATAGGGAATTCAGGAAAAACTTCATCACCCAGAGAGTGGTTAGACTGTGGAACTCTACCACTAGGAGTAGCTGAGGCAAATAGTATAGATGCATTCAAGGGGAAGCTGGATAAGCACATGAGGGAGAAAGGAATATGTCGATGAGGTTAGATGAAGAAGAGAGGGAGGCTCGTGTGGAGCATAAACACTGGCATGGACCTGTTGGCCTGAATGGCCTGTTTCTATGCTGTAAATACTTTGTATAAAAGAAAGAGGCAACGGGGGGGGGGGGGGGAATTCGGTGGTGCTAACATTGTCGGGGCACTAATTTTAGCGCCCTGAAAAAGTTAGTGCCACTGCATCATAAATTCAGTAGTAGCTCCCCAAGCAGGAGGCGGGGCGCTACTGGAAGCGCTCCCCCTCCTTCTTGGGGCACTACCAGTGAATTTCGCGGCACTACGTGCAACAGTGCCACATGCGTCGGCATGTAGCGCCACATCATTGCAGACCTCCCTCCCCTGATTAAAGGGGAGGGGACTAGCACTGCGTGCACCGGGGCCCTGCTGGACCACCGAGGAGCGGGGTACCGGGAAAACAGCCCGGCACTCGAGGAGTGCCAGGCTGAGCGTTTGTGGCCGGCACCCCAAAGAAAAAAGCGGAAGGGGGCAGGTGCTGGCAGTCGGCCAAAAAAAAATGGCCGCCCGACACCTGCCCTTTAAGTAGTGCCATTGTGGCTGCATAAACACCACCCTGACCCTGTCGGACATATCGTTCGGTGATAGGTCAGGGGGCACAACCCAAGGTTGCGGTCAGGGGGCTGCGCCCGGCGATGATGTCATCGCCGGCGGCGTAGCGCCGCGGGACGCTACCAGCCACCTACCACTGCCGCTAACCTCCCACTGAATTTCGTGGGAGGTGTTAATGGCGCTGCGCCCGGGCACTAGGAGCTTTGCGAGCAACCCAATTTTCCCCCCAATGAGTTGTACAGAGTGCTTGAAATAGCATGCCCCAGCAGATGTGGCAGTTCCCAACTTAGGTTTGTGGCATGCTTGATGGGCCTCACAAAGAATGAACACACACACCTTTTTCTGTTTTCCTGATACCAGCACCCTTCTTTCTCATTTTTGACTAAGAATAAGGGACCCAGATAACTGTATTCACTCAGCTGGGGACCTCCTTCAGTCAAGTGTGCTACAGTCCATGTTCTCTGTGGAAGCTTTTCCTGTATCCGTTACCTATTCAAATTAGAGGGCAAAACTTACACAGCCCCCCACTCCCACACTATGGGTGCCATTGTGCCATACCAGGGGTGTGGGCAGCCCCGGTTTGATGATTGAATTTCTGAAAATTAATAAATTGACAAAATAATTTTAAACATGAATAATCACATTCATTAGACTCCCTAAAGTTACACTTAGTAAATCAGTGGTGTTAACAGTCATGGTTACAGAGATAGCTCTGTTCTCCCAAGAATCATCCACCTAGTGCTATATGTCCTACAAGTAATGCAGGCACAACAAAATGCTGTACAATGAAGCCATCATGTCTGCTTCCTCGATAATGACCACTGACCTTTTTATGGTCAGGTACCATCTGAATACGAATTGAGCGCAGCTCTTTTATCTTCATGAAGGTCATTGGGTTGATATGAAGGGCCCTGATGCTATATGGGTACCATGTGTGACTCCTTGCACTCAAGTGAACCCTGGCACCTGGTGAAATTTGTATATCCAATCCAGCCAATGCCATTTCTACAGGAAATGTCAGGAAAAATTTTTTTTGGGGTGGAAGCATCCAACAGCAATAAAGTTTGATATTTTGGTAATCTACACTTCTATGGAAAACCATCCCTGATCCAGATGTTACATTGTTGAGATTCACGTATCTCTGGTAAACAGGATCAAGTGCAAACCAATATGGTGGGTATATTGGCCTAGAAATTCAGTTGCCTTAGCGCCGCTTTTGAGGCGCTAGAGGGACTAGCGCCAGAGTTATGGCCAGTTTAAAAATTCCCTGGGGCCCTAAATCGGCGTTGCACCGGTAGCGCTGCGCTGGCACCGATGACGTCATCGGTGTGCGCAGCGTCCCGGTTGCCATGCCGACGGGCCCTAGCGCCGAAATTCAGTTGCGGCCGCCTCGCCCGTGGCAGCCGCAACTAAGACTCTGGCAACAGAGTCTTGCATGAGTTTGCGCTGGCGCATTAAAGGCCCCGCGGCGGCCGGCCGCTTTCCCGCCGGCCGCCTGCCCGCAGCTCCCTCCCCGGACTTCTCCCCCCTACCCCCCGGAACAGATGCAAGCCCGGCACTTGTCCGAGGTGCCGGGCTCATTTTTAGACAGATTTGCGCGGGCCGCGGCCGGGTGCAGGCAGCTCCTCCTTAACGGAAGGAGGAGGCCTGCACTTCCCGAGCCTGCCGCACCGCATCGGGTGCCGCAGCGCCGGAATTGCGGCGCGAAACGGCAGTTAGCGCCGATTTACCGCTGCAAAGACCCTTCAGTAGCGCCGGCAGCCGTTTGGGCGCGGCCCTGCTGAATTTTTGGCGCGCGCAGGGGGACTTAGCGCCGGCACTAACTTCCGGCGCTAAAGCCCTGGCTAAGCCAAAACCCAATTTCTAGGCCATTGTGTTTAATCAGAGTTTAGGACAGAATATAACACACTAGTAATACAGCAAAAACATACGACCGTGACAAGCAGCTGATATCGGACCCGATCGGACAGATGGCTGGCATGCGTAAACAGTTCTCTGGCTCCTGGTCTCTCTCTCTTTCTCTCGGGCCTTCGATGGCGAGCATGGGATCACTCTTAAAAGAGCGTTCGACCAGCTGTTCGGCTCTCTCTTCTGCAGTCTGTGTGCAAGCCCTTGGGGTGTCACTTTTTATTCTCTTTTTAGGGGTGGGCCTGAGGCCAAGTTATTGACAAGACCATTTAACCTATAGAGGTTCCTCCAAAACTTCATCAACCAATGACAGCTTAAGTTCTTTATCTTGGTGTTTGGATGAAAGCCCTCCCCAAAAGAAGGTCTCATTACTTCATCCAATTTATCTTTCTTGTTTTTACATTTTGAAGGTTCCTCCATTGGAATCCATCTTATCTCTTTTTACTCTCTCCCCCTTTTTCCCAGCAAGTACAAGGCCTGGCCCTGACCCTTTTAATCATGGCCCCAGCCAGAGCTGTCGCACATTAACCAGTCGCTATCTCACCTTCATCTAAGATGGATACCTTATCCTCCTCAAATTCCTTTCATTCTGTGTCTTTTCCTAATTAACTTTTAATTATCTTCACAAGCAGTTCTGCTGAACAAACTCCAAATTCTCTCTGTGGAGATTATAATATGGTTATTAGTAATAATGGAAGAAACATAGGCTGGGCCTTTACTGGCCAAATTAAAGCTACATTAACAAAGTCAAAACCCTAACTTACAAACAACAGATAACTAGCCTGGCAGGACCATCCTATGGGCCCCCATGTGGAATGTTTATGTTTCACCTAATCTAACGGATTAAAAAGACTGTCTCAAATTCTAATGCAAGCTTCCCAGGAAAACTAAATTTATCATTTAAAAGCCATATACATTTTTAGGCACCCCTAGTTTCTAACAACATGCAGGTGTTTGTGCAGCCTGTCTTGTGAAGCAGAAGCATTGAAGACAGCCCTCCTCTGAGATGTACATGTCGTTAAGGAATTCTTTCCCAGGGCCAGTGAATTCATCAGTTTCCCTTTTGGATAGGTGCCAGCATCATAAAAGAGCATTCCACTTCTACCATGGGGCAGTACCCCCCAGAGCACTTTTTCACGTGGTCATACGTGCCCCTATTCCCAAGGCAACTGTATTTGTGAACAGAAAAACCTAACATTCAATGAATCTGTAGCTGGTCTGTGAGTACAGGAACATAATTCTACACTTGGTTGCCCAATTAGTTACCATGATTCCTTTATCCTACAGTAGCCAATAGTTTCAGAATTATTTGAACAGACACAGAGACTGCAGAGATGGCGGCTGTGGGACCAAGGCTATGCACTGCAACCATGGTTGATGACACCACGTTGTAACTGAAGGGCAAGACCCGAGGAGAGGTGCAATGTGCCACATGCTTCTGGATGGGTGTGACTCGAGCACACCATCAGATTCATCAAGAAGCAATTCAGATACCTGGAAATGGGGGAAATACTGCAGTACCGCCCAGCCAAGATCTGTTCCCATGTGAGGAAGAATTGTGCTGGGCTATGCAAAGATGCTGTGTGTCACCTCCATCCATGTTTCCTCTGACACTGCAATTTATTGAAAGGTGATGCTTACCTCCAGAACTACCTTTTGCTGCAGAGCTTCCTGTAGCAGTACCTTCAAAGCAGTGGCACTGAAAGGAGTAGTTCTCACCTCTAGCCTGCTGCCAGTCATTGTTCCCCTGTAGTTGTAAGACAGCTTTAAGGGTGACTTTTAAAGCTGCTCATACCAGATGATCCAGCCCCTGACCCCAGTGTTGCTGACACTACATTATCTGTCTCATGGAGTATGGATAATTCTACTGTCCAAATTATTCTACTCTCTCAGCTAGAGTTGTAGGTCTGATGGTAAAAAAAATGAAAGGATCTTTTAGCTTGACAAAGTTTTTTTGAATAGAATGCATGCATCTTTAGTATACAAAAATGATGCTTTGCTCTGAATATGTAAATAACTCTTTTATTTGAATTATAAGATTCAGTTTCAGAATCTGACCTCTTTTGTGGAATACGGGTGCATTTATATGTGCAGGAAATGCAAATCTACAATTTTTTTATTCATTCTCAGGATGTGGGTGTTGCTGGCATTTATTGCCCATCCCTACTTGCCCTGGATACAACTGAACTACTTCATAGGGCAGTTAAGAGTGACCCACAGGAATCCCATACAGGCCAGACAGGTTAAGGACAGCAGGTTTCCTTTGCTAAAGGCCATTAGTGAACCAGTTGAGTTGCTACGACAAGCAGATAGCTTTATGGTCACGTGTTTTACTGATACAAACTTTTTATTTCCAGATTTATTTAATCAGAATTCAATTGAGAGTGGTGAGAATGTGGAACTCACTACCACATGGAGTGGTTGAGGCGTATAGCATAGATGCATTTTTGGGGAAGCTAGATAAGTACACGAGGGAGAAAAGAATAGAAGGATATATTGATAGGGTGAGATGAAGTAAGGTGGGAGGAGGCGCGTGTGAAGGATAAATACCTGCATAGACCCCTAACTTTTTCCAGCTCTGACGAAGGGTCACAGACCTGAAACGTTAACTCTGCTTCTCTCTCCATGGATGCTGCCTGGCCTACTGAGTGTTTCCAGCATTTTCTGTTGTTATACCTGCATAGACCTTTTGGGCTGAATGGCCTGTTTCTGTGCTGTAAGTTAAATGTAATTCTATCTAATTCTCAAACTGCCGTGGTAGATTTGAACTCACGTCCTCTGGATTATTAATTCAGGTCTCTGGATTACCCGTCCAGTAACATAACCACTAATCTACATGATCACATGTTCATACCTGATTTTCAAGGACTAAAGTTACAAGTCTGTATGCTGTTGGTGCCTTTTCTAGGACTGGAGGTGGGCTGTATGGTATTGACAGTATGCCAGACCTGCGAAAGAAAAAACCCATCCCACTTGTTAGCGATCTGGTAAGTCATTTTTTTCTCTTCCAATGAATTGTCTGTATGTTGGAGGATATATTAGATGCACTTGTGTTAGTTTTTGTTACTGCCATTGCTAATGCTCTCTGCTTTGTTTTTCCCTGTTGCTTTGCACTCAACAGGTGTGATCAAAATACTGGGATAATAGGAATAATTTGGTTGACATTAACTTAAGATTTTAGTCCATGTGCTTGTGGCCAGCTTAAGGGATGCCTTGTACCTGACAGGAGATTGCTTGAGCAGGAAATGCTACATACTTAAGTAGTGTGTTAGAGCATCTGGCAGTACCATACGGGTTTCTGTTCATGATGTCACTAGTTTAACACTTCTGCGGCAGTAACTTCATTCCCTTTTCCGCAACAGAACTGTTTGTTATTCTTTCAGCTACTTGAAGCTGTTCTGCTTATGTCTGTATACCAGCTCTGGAACGAAAGTCTAGATCTGACGCCTGTTTCAGTACCTGTGAGCCTATTGTCCTTTGTTGCCTATTTAATATATATCGTTGTACTTATTTCCATACTTCTTTACAAAACCTGTCAAATAAACAAAAATCTATTTGTTTAGTTAGTTTGTAAGATGTTCATCATAGTCCCATACGATGATTTGTGTAGTATTTGACTGCTCATACAGGTCTGTAGCCATAGTTGCTATACTGTTGCTTTAATGCAGGCTTTAAAACCGTCTTTTCAAACTAATATATGTATTGTTAATCTTTACATTAACAATATCGGTAATATGAGAAGAAAATTAGGATGATTTCACAATTTTAGGAAAATAATTAGGAAAAATTGATGTGAAAATACTGTCAAGCTATCATAGTGCTTCCATGGATCAGAAATAGAAAGTACAATACCCAAGTCAGTTGTGCTTAGCAACAATTTTAGTATCTTTTCCCTCAATTAAAGGTTAAGTAATCTTTTCTATGCCTTTGGAGCATGTTCAGATGATTTGCAAAAAACTAATATATGCGTATTGCAGATTCTTTAACCATGCTATTCCAAAGCCTCGTAACTAAGGCAACTTTTTAGAGAAATTGGTTTATATCTAGTGCATAGGGATATATTGCAATCAACTGCAGTGACATAACTAGGCTGCATACTAATATAATGTAAGTCAGGAAAATGACAAGTACATTTGGTGCTGAAATATGCCCTTATCTAATAAACTGGTGAAGAATTTTACTTTACAGACACAAAATGTTAATTGTAAAGATTATGTCACTTGTTTAATTCTAATACAATACTTTCTTCCAGTATGAAAATTGGAGGAAAAAAACAAAGGCCAAGATTTTTTAAAAACTAATAAAAACAAAATGCTAAGATTAAAAAAATAGCTGAAAAAAACAAAAGGCTAAGATAAAAAGAAAAATTGTGAATGCTAAAAATCTGAAATGAAAGGTAAAAATGCTGGAAATACACACCAGGTCAAGCAGCGCCTGAAAGAGAAAGCTAGGTTAACTTTTTAGGTGGAACACTTGAAACGTAACGGGGGTAATTTTCAACTTTGCTGACTGGGCAGTAAGCTGGTGGAGTGTATCGCCGCCCCTTTATAGAACTCACCCGATTTTCATTGCATTGGATTTAATGGAACAAATATCAGGCGGCTTCAATAAAGGGTGGGGGCGGAGGGGGAATCCACTTCACTGGGTTACTGGCTAGTCAGCAAAGTTTAAAATTATCACCAATCATACTCATTCAAATGCTGCTTGACCTCATTTTCTGATTTTTTTATGTCAGTTGTAGCACCTTTTATATCTGGGGTTCAAAATAAAGTTTTTTTCAGTATCTATTTGATATTCATTATATGTGCTTCTTTAAACTCCTTTTAACTTGGTCTTCTACCTTTGTATTAATGTGCTTCTGTGCTAGATCAGCTAAATATTGAACCTTTCCTCTCAGCTTGCTGCTCATTATGTTACAGATTGAAGAAATATTCTGCTGAGCTAAATATTGCTCACCTGCAGTTTTAAAGCAGAATGAAACTTATTTTATTGTAGGACAGAGCAATTTCAGAAATTGTTTAACGGAGTGGCCCAGATTTTGTGGTGGTAATGACGGAGAAACTGTCCGCATTCACCGTCATTACCCCTCTGAAACTGACAGCAACTTTAGGATTTAGCGCATGCGCAGAAAAAGGTGAATATCCTGAAGTTGCGGTCAGTCATTCACTGCTCCGCCACAGGTTGTGCTGTGGAACTCCCCAGAGCCGGCAGTCAATTGAAATCACATGTAAGGATGAAAACTTCCCCTGTTATGTTAGAATATTGCTGTTAACCCCTCCCCCCCACCAAAAAAAGTTAAGCCTTGTTGAAAAAGGTGTATCTGGGTTTTTAACAGCGTATTGACTGCTGAACAACCATTCGGACCCTGGAAAACTAATTTTATATTTGTGGAATGTCAAATGTTCCCATTAATATGATTAAGAATTACATGGTTTTTAAAATAATATTTTTAAAAAGTTGTTTATGTATGTCCCAATCTTTATTTCGCTCTCTGTAAAATGTATAAAAAGTAAATTAGAATCTGTGCATTTTACTTCCCGATTTGCTGTCTGTGAGAATTCTTCAATGTTATTGGCTGCTTAGCCAGCTTGATGACATCACTGTTGCTGGACACTGGAGATTTGGCACAAGATTCAAACAAAGGTTGGGAGAGCTGAAATCGACATCACAGAGACCGCTAGATATTTGTGGGCAGCTTTCTTCAAGGTCAGCGGCGAGCGCCATCGCTTTGCCGCTGACTGCAAATTCTGGGCCAGTGTGTTTTACATAATAATTAATAATAATTCTGTTGATTCTGTATTTTATAAAATCTTTGAAAGATAAATAATTGCAATGTTGTCAGTCGCAGGAAGAAACAGTTTTTCCATATTTTGATTTCAGAAGAATAAAAGTCGATTATTTGGCTTTTTAAGTTTGTTGTAAAGGTGATTTTTTTTTAAATATAGAGGAATGATCCTAATTCATTAAGAAATATTCACCTAAATTAGGAACATTAGTTAATAGAGCGTTAAATCGGGCAGGTTGTAAATCAAGCATCTAATCCGTTCTCAGAGCCAGTTAGGTTAAAAACGGGGCTATAGTTTCTGAAATTCTAGTAGTGAAGTAATAATATGACATGACTGCTGTTAGCATCAGAAGAGTTGAACTCTGTAATAACATATTGTAATTTTTTTGTATGCAAACATTCCTTTTGTCCAGGCTATGGTAAGTGGTACTATAATCTCCCCAATAAAAGAACAAAGGAGCCTTATGCTTGTTGACCCTCAACCCACCACTTCCTTGTTTCATCATACTTTATAACATTTCCATGATCGCTTCTACTCCTGCACAATGAATATTTTAAATTATTTTAAGACATCTGAACCTTATATACAAAGCTGATTTCTGTAAAGGATTCATGGGGTAGAATTTTATTGCTGGTGATAAATCATAGTGTCAGTACGTGTCACATTAATGCTAGTTACAAAGCAATATTTTCATCCCATCCCTCATTAGCAGTGCTACAGGTTTACCACAGGGGCCTTGAATGTGCTCCATATTTGCGCCCAGAGACACGTGTAACCTGGGCACAAACCAATTACATGGTTTAAAGGATTGTGGAATTTTGAGCATAAGTGAGTTACACGTGTAACTACAATACGCCAAGAACTCCTCGATCTTTTACGGCCGTCTATCGATCTTTTCCATCTGAATGCATCTCCGCCTATAAAACTGGCCAAATTTCAGAGCATCATTTACGAGTTTCCTGCAGTTGTGCTTGCTCAGAGGCTCTCTTAATATTCCAAACAGATTTTCAGGCGCAGCAGGAAACTGTCATTTTTCTAGCGTTGTGTTGCTATTTTTTTTAGCATTTTTAAAAGATTTCCTCAATGAGACCTACATTGTATTTTCTGTTTCTTTTAATACATTTTTCTGGCATAAGTATAAGTCACCTTAAAAATTGAAAAGCTTCCCCAATTGCAGATTCTTCAACATGTGTGGCTAATGTGCATGATTGATAGTTAAATGAGTTAAAACTTTAATTTTTATACTTAAAGAAGGAATACATGGTGTGAATTTGGCCCTTTCCTTGGGCCCTGCTGATTTACACCTATTTTTACATGTTACATTTGGGTGTATTCTAATTAGATTGGCAGAGAATTATGGCGTATCTTGAGATCGGGTGAATGGTCGTGGGAATGGGTGCATTTTCAGGTCTAACTTCCAGGATGCACCCAGGAAATTCAAGGCCTTGGAGTTTTATAATTTTTACAAGTTGTAGCCAAGTAGCACCAAAAATATCTTGAAGTGGCACACAACCGTGCTAATATGGACCTTATTCCTGATGGGGTTTGAGTTCCAAAACACCTTGGTACCGAATTCCTAATATTGTTGGTAATATTTTTTGTGAAGTGCCTTTTTTCCTGATGATGTTCTCCTGGAGGTGTTGACGTGCATAAAGGTAGAGTTTCACAGGTATCCTTCAATATACTGGCCATACTTAATGTGTGAGCCTGGACAGCACGTGTTGTCAGGCTATGCAACAGGGAGGGTGGGAATCTCAACTGAGCCCAATACTGTCCTCCTATGACTTTGTTATGAGCAGTTTCTAGCAGCGGCCACTGGGTAGCATTCAGGAGTGAGAACCCATGCTATGATATTTTTCCCGCCACTTAACACCAAAGCCAGGTGTAGCACCTCCTTCTACACGCTAGCTGGGATCCACAAACAGCACAGATTGTTTGGCTTACAGCACTGACGGGGAATTTGCCAGCTGATCCATTGGGAGAGCTATTGTTCTTAATTGCACCAGTAATAATACTAATATTTTCTCAGTCACTTGTGTATTCAAAGAGTATCCTTTACAACAATCCTGTATCTATAAGGTTCAGTCTTTTAACAGAACAGGTCAAACACTTGTGTTTGGATTTTTTTTGCTTAAACAAATTCACAATTTTCAGTTTAGATGTATGTGGTTATTGATTTATATTATGCAAATCCACCTTTAATTTAGTGAATTCCTTCTGCATGTTTTTTACTAAGTTAAAGAACTGCATTGATCTTAAATTTATAATATTACACTTGGCTTCACATTACAGTCACTTGTGCAGTCAAGGAAAGCTGGCATTACCTCTGCAATGGTTACTCGCACCTCCCTGAAAGACGAAGAGCTGGTAAGAGCAGTGTATATGAAAAAGACCCACTCTGTTAGTATTTTCCATTTCTAGTTTCACTTCATTATCTGTTTGCGAACATAGTGGGGGGTATTTTTATCCCCCAAAAGCAGGTGGGTTTGGTATGGGTGGGAGATTAAAAAGTTAAAAATTTGAAATAGGAACCCAACCCGCCTCAAACCCGCCGAATTCCGGTTTTAACAGCGGCAGGATGAGGGACAAGTGACCAATCCCCTCGCATGAGGTGGGTCAGGCTTTGAAACCTTTTAAGGAGGCTATGTGCCTCCATTTTAACAGTGTTGCAAATTTTAACCACGGTCGGCTGGGTTTCCCAAGCCTCGGGAAACCCGACAGGCAAAAGGAGGCGAGAAGGGCAGGATCCATGAGGTAAGTACCTTTACAGCCCTGCTTGTGGGTCAGGAGAAGCAGGAGTGTTTCCTCCAGACCCAACAAACTTACCTGTAAAAAACCCTGCACTGAACATACTTCTGAGATAATATCGTGGCCAGTATTTCTGCACTGCTGCACACATTTCTTTTGCTTAAATAATGTAAAATTCTTTAGTAGATCACAATTTGTAGGTATTCTGTAATTATTGTTTTTTTTACAGTGTTTGCTCTTTTGTTCGCTGTAAAAAAAAATGTGGTGGTGCAGCAAGTCAGAAAACAAACTCATTGCCCAGTGGAATGATGAGAAGTGATCTTATCCCCTCAATTCACCACATGGCAAATTCCTGATTCAAGCTGGTTACTGGGGAATGTAATACAGTCGGGTAAAATAACTTAAATGTGAATGGGGAAACAGAAAGATACAGAATGATTTAAAAATAAAAGAGAGTATACTTTTTACAGATTTATCTAACATATACATGTATTATTACTGCCATTCAACCAAAAAGTGTTTCCTGGCACTGTTCCCTCAGAGGACAAACCCCCTCTTGTCAGTGATGCCTCTGCAGCACTTTCACTAGAGCGAGAGTGCACTTACAACATGACAGGTATACATAGGCAGTTCCCGTTGCAAATGTGGACATAAGAATTTCTAACAGAAAAAGTTGCTGGGAAGATCATGCAGATTTTTAATACATCATAAATTTTTAATAATGTTTGCATTTGTCTCTGCAGAAAAATCATGTTTATAAAAAGACCCTCCAAGCCTTAATCTACCCTATCTCATGTACCACACCCCACAATTTTGAGGTCTGGACCGCTACAACGCCTACATACTGCTATGAATGTGAGGGTTTACTGTGGGGTATTGCTCGTCAGGGAATGCGGTGCACTGAGTGTGGGGTAAAATGTCATGAAAAGTGCCAAGACTTACTAAATGCCGACTGTTTACAACGTAAGTCTGTTTCCTGTGTGTTTACTTATTTTGTAACATGTTTCCATTCCTTTTCATTCACTTCAAATGTGAACCTACTTTCGTTTGCAATCCAGCAATATCCATAATCATATCACATGCTTAGTCTGTAGATCCTCTTTTGACAGTTCTCTGATGACATCCTCTGTGACTGTGACCATCGTGCATTATCCCCCTCATCGTTCTTGACCTCCCTGCAGCCTTTGACACAGTTGGCCACGCCATGTCTCTCTTTCATTGTCCCGCTCAGTGGGACTGCCCTTGCTTGGTGCTACAACTTACCTATCTGATTGTAGCCAAAACACCTTCAGCAATGGCTTCTCTTCCCACTCACCCACCGTCCCCTCTAGAGTCCCCCAGATATCTATTTTTGGCCCTCTCCCCTTCCTCATCTACATGCTGCCCTTGGCGACATCATCCAAAGACCTGGGGTCAGCTTCTACCAGTATGCTGACGACATCCAGCTCTATCTCTCCACCCCTCTACTGCATCTGTGTTGTCAGACTGCTTGTCCAACATCTAGTCTTGGATGAGCTGCAGTTTCCTCCATTTGACCATTGGGAAGACCAAAACCATCATCTTTGGCTCCCCCCACAAATTCCATACCCTGGCCACTGATTCCATCTCCCTCCCTGGCCACTGTCTCAGACTAAACCAGACTGTTCACAACCTCGGCATCCTATTTGACACCGAACTGAGCTTCTGAGCCCATATCATCTCCATTAGAAAAATCTCCTACTTATACCTCGGCAAGATTGCCTGCCTCTGTCCCTTCCTCAGCCACCTGCTGCTGAAACCCCAATACATGCGTTTGTCACTCCAGACTAGACTATTCTAATGGAAAAACTCAGCAGGCCAGGCAGCATCTGTGGAGAGAGAAACAGAGTTAACGTTTCAGGTCGATGACCTTTTCATCAGAACTGAGAAAAAGCAGGAAATGGAACAGATTTTAAAGCAAGTTTAAGGGCTAGGAAATGGGGGAGGGGATGAAAGAACAAAAGGTAAGGTCTGTGATAGGATGGAAGGCAGGAGAAGTAAAGAGGCATTAAGAGATATTCAAGGCAAAAGGAGATGGTAATGGGACAGCTTAAGAAACAAAGGATGGCTCTAGATGAAGTGTGAATTGCGCTGGCAGAATGAAAGACAGCTGCCACGTGGGAGGGAAGAAAAAAAGGCACAAACAAAAAGTGTGGATAAAAAATATCCGAGGTTATGATCTGAAATTGTTGAACTTAATGTTGAGTCCAGAGGGCTGTAAAGTGCCTAATTGAAAGATGAGGTGCTGTTCCTCGAGCTTACGCTGAGCTTCCATGGAACAATGAAAGAGGCCGCGGACGGTGAGGTCTGAGTGGGAATGGAGTGGTGAATTAAAGTGACAGGCGACCGGAAGCTCGGGGTCCCCCTTACGGACTGAACGAAGGTGTTCTGCAAAGCGGTCACCCAATCTGTGCTTGGTCTCCCCAATATAGAGGTGACCACATCGTGAGCCTCTTCCCTCCCACGTGGCAGCTGTCTTTCATTCTGCCAGCGCAATTCACACTTCATCTAGAGCCATCCTTTGTTTCTTAAGCTGTCCCATTACCATCTCCTTTTGCCTTGAATATCTCTTAATGCCTCTTTACTTCTCCTGCCTTCCATCCTATCACAGACCTTACCTTTTGTTCTTTCATCCCCTCCCCCATTTCCCAGCCCCTAAACTTGCTTTAAAATCTGTTCCATTTCCTGCTTTTTTTCAGTTCTGACGAAAGGTCTTCGACCTGAAACGTTAACTCTGTTTCTCTCTCCACGGATGCTGCCTTGCCTGCTGAGTTTTTCCAACGTTTTCTGTTATTATTTCAGATTTCCAGCATCTGCAGTATTTTGCTATTGTAGACTATTCTAGTGCTCTCTTGGCTGACCACCTGTACTCCACATTCTGTAAACTTCAGCTCATCCAAAACTGTGCACGATGCCCCACTCGCCCATCATTCCTGTCCATGCTGACCTACACCTACATTGGCTCCTGGTCCCCCAATACCTCCAATTTAAAATTCTCCTTGTGTTTAAATCTCATTATGGCTTTGCCCCTCCATCATTTTCTCCAGCCCTACAATCTCCCCCCCACTCCCCCCGAACTGTCCATTTCTCTGACTCTGGCCTCTTCTGCACCCCTATCTCCCTACACCCACCATTGGCGGCTGTGCCTATAGTCTCCTAGTCACCTCTGCAATTGCTCTGCAACTCCCTCCCTAAACCACTTGGCCTTCATCTCCCACTCCTCCTTTAAGACCCTCCTTAAAACACACCTCTGACCAAGCTTTTGGTCACACATGCTAATATCTCATCCTTTGCCTCAGCATTTATTGCTGATTACACCTCTACAAAGCAGTTTGAGACATTTTTCTACATTAAAGGCACGTTAGATGCACGTTGCTATTGTTCTCACTTCAGTCTGCCCTTTTATGTACTGAGCAGCCAGCTAAAAGCATTCGTAGAGATGTTCTAAAAGACTAACAAAAGAAAAAGGAAAATGGTGGTAGGGAAATCTGTATACATAGGTGAAAGATTTGAGAATTGAATTATTTTTTGAATAGTTACAATCGGTACAAAAAAACAAGTCTAATGTGCTTATCCTAACTTAGCATATACAATCTAACAAGCTTTTCCAGCTTTACAATCATCACAGCATAGGAAATTTGGTAAATTTTTTCCACAACTTTCACAACAGTATTCTGCAATACTTCCTATAAACAGGTGCAGCTGAGAAAAGCTCCAAACATGGTGCAGAAGACAGAACACAAAATATTATTATGGCGATGAAAGACAGGATGAAGATCCGAGAGCGGAACAAGCCAGAAATCTTTGAGCTGATCCGGGATGTCTTCGGAGTGATAAAAGTTGCACATGCACAGCAAATGAAAACTATCAAACAAAGTGTACTTGATGGAACATCTAAGTGGTCAGCAAAGATTACTATAACCGGTACAGTGTAAAAGTTATCAATGCTTGTATTTGATGGACCAGGATCTGCAAACCTCAACTATGTTGTCTGTGATGCATTTTTCCAGTGATTTCAAATAAAGCCTAGGAACTCTAGAAGATTCTGGAGATTTAGATTTAAATCTCTAGTCTCGGCAATAATGTACTGTGTGATGGATAGAAATTTTCCCACTGTGGCGTTACTGCTACATGCCAGTAGCACTGATGAGCTATGCACTTCACTTCCCTGACCTGCTCAATAGGATCTCAAATGTAGACCATTGGCCCTGTTTCTGATGAGGCTCTAGCGGTTATTTCTCCTATTGTATAAAGGGGCAGAAAGTCCTTTTTTGCTCTTGGCCATTAAATGATGCTTAAGCAGAGCACATAGAAGAAAATCTGATGAAAATGATCGCAAGCCCCTAATAGAGCACACCTGATTTTCCATCCATTAATGGTAGAAAAAATAATTGAATCCCTACTAAAGGAGAAAATAGAAGAACATCGAGAAGCCAAAAATATAATAATGAATAGTCAGCATAGATTACAAAAGGGAAAGTCTTGCTTGACAAACCTCATTGAATTTTTTGAAGAGGTAACAGAAAGAGTAGACAAGGATAATGCAGTAGATGTAATTTATCTAGATTTTCAAAAGGCACAAAATTGGGGGGGATAGTCAATACTGAGTGTAGTGTATGTAACTGTTCTACCTTTAAGAGAACTATTGTATGTAACCGTCCACCTTTAAGAGAACTATTTTAGGTGTGGCACTACTTTATCCTGGCTGCTGTATACTGTAATACCGACGGTGACCACACCGGTATATAAGTGCTGTGGCAGAATTTATTGGGCAGATTCGCCCTGACCTTCGAATAGTAAAGTCCTGTTTCAGTTACTCTTGTAGTCTGTGTATTACTTCGCTATACAACCCACAGACTTTACAGTGGCGACGAGTTCGATCTTACCCTGCGGCAACAATACTTCTGAAGAAGTAAACGAGCGTCAAAAAGAGGCACCCGCCCTCGTCGTTTTGCTGAGAGAAAACTCGAGTCTGCAGACCAAGAAAGGAGGAAGATTCAAACACGAAGTCTTCCATCAGCAACAGGCACGGATTGTCCCTTCTGCCACGGTGGTGAGTGAGCCGATCAACACGAGAAGCAAGTCGGCCACGGTGACTGTGAGTAAAGGGAAAATAGAAACAAATAAACGGAGGATAAGGGCGGTGCACTCGACCACGGTCGAGGGGGAAAGGAGCCGGACAGAAGTCGGGCCCAGAGGCGCTGAGACTGGGGCAGCGTGGAGCAGAAGCCGCGGTACAAGCGGGCTGGGGAGCGTCGTGAGACGACTAGACCGCGACGGCGAAAAAGGCCGGGCACCTACCGAGGCCGCGAGGCGCTGCGACCGGGATCATAAGGCGCGGAGGCAATAAATAAATAAATAACTAAATAACCCGCAAAGAATCAGCCGCAGCCGGGGAGGAAAGGACCGGACTGCGGGAGGTCTGGGAGAGGCGTTTAAAGCCGCTGAGGGAGAGCCGCGCGAGCGGGAGAGACAGAGCCCGAGAGAGAGCGAGCGAGAGCCGAGCGAGCGGGAGAGACAGAGCCCGAGAGAGAGCGAGCGAGAGAGACAGAGCCCGAGAGAGAGACCGAGCGAGGTTCCGGCCAGCGGCTTGCAGCAGCTGCCGTGAAGGACCAGGAGCTGGATCTGTCCGACGCCAACTGGTTGTCCCCAGCGCCGGTTGCCCCTGCCAAAAAGAAGAAGGGGGGGGAACAAGGAACGCGATCGGCTTTTCTAGCGTGCGCTTCAGAATAAACTGAAGCCGGCGCACAGGCTACAAACCCCGTAAACCAGCGGTCGTCGCCCGAGGGCAAAGCTTACCCCTCCCACCAGAGGAAGAAGTCAGGAGCGGGAAACCGCCATTTTGCCAGTAGGGGGGAAGAAGACAAGCGCGGGAAACCGCCATTTTGCCAGTAGGCGGGGAAGAAGACAAGCGCGGGAAACCGCCATTTTTGGGAAAAAAAAGAAAAAGTTAAAGAGAAATCCTGTTGTTTCGCAGAAAGATAGTGGGAGATAGTGAAGATGCCTAAGCATGGTAACATCAACAACTTCGATGCCGAGGTAGAAGATTGGGCCACGTACGTAGAACGTATCGAGATATATTGTGAGGCCAATTAAATAGAAGATGATGATAAAGCTATAATCTTGCTAAACTCGATGGGCGCGAAGACATACGGGTTATTGAAGCATCTTCTATCACCAGCTAAACCGGCGGATCAGACTTTCGATAATATTGTTGCTGTTCTGAAGGATCACTTGAACCCCACACCGCTGATGTTGGCGGAACGATTCAAATTTTATGCGAGAACGCAACGGAAAGAGGAAAGCAACGCGGAATACTTGGTCGAACTGCGTAGATTAGCGAAATACTGCCAGTTTGGAGGAAATCTGACAGAGGCATTGCGAGACAAGTTCGTGTGCGGGTTGTCGAAGGAAGGAACGCAAAAGCGACTGCTCGAAGAGAACGACCTTACACTTGAGAGGGCTGTTCTTATTGCAGCATCACACGAAGCCGCAGCGAAAGGAACTGCGGAAATGCAGCTAAAGGCAGCGGCACTCAGTGTGGATCAAATTACTTCGGGTACAACGAAATGTTATCGTTGTGGGAAGACAACACACGATCAGAACCAATGCTGGTTTAAAAACCAGGAATGTAGAAAATGTGGCAAACTGGGTCACATAGCTAAAGTATGCCGGTCAGAGAAGAAGACCAACAACCAAAGAAAACCATCACAGGAAAAGTACAACAAAGTACACAAGGTGGCTGAGAAGAGTTCAGATGAACCGAATTCGGATTCAGACCCAAACGGCCAGGAACTGGGTAGTCTGAGAATTCACAATGTGAGTAAGGAAGCTGACCTACAAACTATCTGGGTCATGCTAAAAATAGCCGGAGTCCAAGTAAAAATGGAGTTGGACACTGGATCAGCCCTATCAGTCATAAATCGAAGGGATTACAACCGGCTATTCTCACATATACCCTTGAGAGATACCAAGTTCGTATTGCAGACATACATGGGGCATAAAGTATACCCCATGGGAAAGATAAGAGTCAAGGTGAGAGACGGGCAAAGAACACCCAGGAATGGACTTATATGTACTACCTGAGGGAGGACCACCACTTCTAGGACGGGAGTGGATCAAGAAAATAGACATGGAATGGCACTACCTAAAAGCAATAACGAGTGAGGACTTGGTGTGGACAATCAGCTCAGACTCTGAAATGGATGACGATAAGTCCAGCCCAAGTATGAAAGACAAGGCTAAAATGGACTTGCTGACTAAGGTTGGAAAAATGAAGGCGTGCATAAAGGCTTATGCTCCAGAGGAGAACAAAGTTTCAGAACAGAACTCCACTGAACAACAACAACATAGTTTGACAGAGAATTCTGAGTCTGTTCAGTTTACAGACATATACATTACTGAGGAACACCGAGCTCGAACTCAAACTTATTTCAAATTACGACAGCAATTAGAACAATTGAGTTGCCGTCTCGAACAAGAGATGAAAGCAATGAAAAAGTTCTATGACACCGAATGGGAGAATCTGGAAAGACAACAGAAGCAGCTGAGGGAGAAAAGGGAGCAGGAGCACACAAACCGTCTGCGAGAGGAGGCCAAACGAATCAAAGCTGATTCGTTTTCTGAAGGTGCGTGCTCTAATCTGGTGGAACAAGATGTGCAGCAACTGAAGGCGCTTGTTAGCAGGTTGCAGGCAGAAAAGGCTGATTTGGTCGACATGACTTCCGAGCTCCTACTGAAGTTGGGTGCAGCATCACCGGACGATTCATTTGTGGAAATTCGAATGGTGGAGGCTGCGGATGATGGCAAAGTAGAAACAGCAAAGGAGCCCCAGGGCAAGTTTATAAACAGCCCTGCAGCTAATGGGAAACGGATGATGGCAGAAGAGTTAACAGTCAGCCAACTTCTTCATATGCTGAGGGACAAGACCCTGAAATGGGAAAAACTTGAACACGAGCCTCAATCTTCAAAGAAAAGGGGTTCAGAACGCTCAAAGGTTATTGAAATAGCTGAGGTGGCAACACAGACTGAGAAGACTGCAGCAGAGCCGCTCTTGGATGCCGAAAGTACGCTGCCTCACGTCAATGCAGAACAACAGAATGCTGAAACAGCTACTTCAGTAGAGGGATTGAATGGTCCGATCAATCAATCTCCGAATGAAGTTGAAGTATTGAAATCACAAATGAGGTCATTAGTAAAAGACTTGCAGGAAGCCCAGAAAAAGCGGGATGAAGCTGAACGCATGATGAAGTCTCTTCAGGACAGATGTCGGGATTTAGAACAAAAGTCGGCTAACGTTCAGCTGGGCAAGGAGGAAATAGAAGACCCTCCCGCTGGCTTAGCTCAGGACGACACCGAATATTACCATGACCTGTTGAGCGACACCGAATATTACGAGGACCTGTTCTGCCCAGCTTGTGATGAAAACTCCCAAAGTGCAGAAACCTTGACGAATCACAAAAAGTCTAAGGAACATCGGGAGATGGTGGCGCTACTACGGGAGGAACTGTGCAGGCAGCTGACAATGGAGCCCCGAGAGTCTCCAAGAAGCAGAAAAGGAAAAGACGAAGCAGAAGATGATGATCATCTGGACCATCATCATCACTATTAGATCACGCACGGGGTCCCTGCGAACGGAGCCAAATCAGTTTGGAAGTAGAAAACTTCCCAAGGTACTCAAGTTTTACAAGCCAACAATGCTGGTTCAGAAGGACGGAAGTTCAAGCTGTTAAGTCCAGTGAAGGACTATTGGATGAGTCACTCCAGCAACGTGAACCGACTACACCACGGGGAACTGCTGCACCACTGAGGCGTTGTCAGGACCGAGTCAAGAAGCACGGAAGGCGCATCCACCGAGATTGAATCTGTGAACTGTTTCCCGCAGAGACTAAATCTATGAACTGTTTCCCGCAGAGACTGAATCTGTGAACTGTTTCCGCAGAGATTACATCTGTGAACTGTTTTAACATAAAGTTGGATATATGTTAGGAGGTTATGTTTAATGGGGAATAAGTATGTTGTAAGCTAAAAAGGGAGGATTGTAGTGTATGTAACTGTTCTACCTTTAAGAGAACTATTGTATGTAACCGTCCACCTTTAAGAGAACTATTTTAGGTGTGGCACTACTTTATCCTGGCTGCTGTATACTGTAATACCGACGGTGACCACACCGGTATATAAGTGCTGTGGCAGAATTTATTGGGCAGATTCGCCCTGACCTTCGAATAGTAAAGTCCTGTTTAAGTTACTCTTGTAGTCTGTGTATTACTTCGCTATACAACCCACAGACTACACTGAGGAGGACTGCAACAAATTACAGGAGGACATTAATAAACTTGTAGAATGGGCATATAATTGGCCAATAAATTTCAACACAGCTAAATGTGAGGTATTACATTTTGGTAGGAAGAATAGGGAGGTCACTTATTACTTGGAGATGGGGGGCGGGTCTGGGTGGGGTAGAGGAGCAAAGAGATCTTGAAGTACAAATACACAAATCGCTAAAAGTAGCAACACAGTTAACAAGGCCATTAAAAAAGCAAACCAAGCACTAGGGGTTATTTCTAGAGGGATAGAATTGAAAAGTAGTGAAGTTATGCTAAACTTGTTTTGAACCTTAGACCACACTTGGAGAACTGCGTACAATTCTGGTCGCCATATTAGAAAGGATATAGAGGCACTGGAGAGAGTGCAGAGAAGATTTACAAGGATGATACCAGAAATGCGAGGGTATACATATCAGGAAAGTATGAACAGGCTGGGTTTCCTTTCGCTTGAAAAAAGAAGGCTATGGGGTGACCTAATAGAGGTCTTTAAAATTATAAAAGGTTTTGATAGAGTAGATACAGAGAGAGTGTTTTCACTTGTGGGGAAGAGAATAACTAGAGGCCATCAATATAAGATAGTCACCAAGAAATCCAATAGGGAATTCAGAGGAAACTTCTTTACCCAGAGGGTGGTGAGAATGTGGAACTCGCTACCACAGGGAGTAGTTGAGGCAAATAGTATAGATGCATTTAAGGGGAGGCTATATAAGCATATGAGGGAGACGGGAATAGAGGGTTTTGCTGATAGAGTTAGATGAGGAAAAACGGGAGGAGGCTCGAGTGGAGCAATAACGCCGGCATGGACTGGTTGGGCCGAATGGCCTGTTTCCGTGCCATATATCCTATGTAATCCTCTAAAAATCAGATGGGCTTCATTACTTCCCATCTTATTTTTGCCTATGCACTTCCTCTATGCACCAAGCAATTATTTAATGCACAAACGCAACGGAGGAAACCTGCCACATCCTCTTGGAATTAGAGATTTATTTCCAATGCTGAAAGTAGCTCACTTACACTTCTGTCATTCGGATTAGCTTTTGGTTTTCATTGTTCAAGCCCCACTACAGACTTGAGCACATAATCAAGGCTGACACTTCAGTCCTGTACTGAGGGAGTACTGCATTGTTTGAGGTGCCAACTTTCAGGTGAGATGTGAGATGGAGGCTCCTTCTGCCTGCTCAAATGACCTACTCCCATGGACTGGAGGGAGGCTTATTTGCTTGACTTCTGTTATAGGCAAGTTGCTAGAAGAAACTATTAGAGATACTCAATATGATCACCTGGACAGAGAACATTGAGAACTCGAGTAACCTTGGTCTTGATTGCTTAATTAAAAAAATAGAAATTTAAAAAGAGCTTGCAAGTCTATTTAGACAGTCCTAAAATCTGGTTTTCAACTCTTTGCAGTGGTGTGTGCTCAGGGACTTCAAGCAAAGGATAAAACTGGTTCCAGTGACCCATATGTCACTGTTCATGTTGGCAAAACCAAGAAGAGAACAAAGACTATCTATGGAAATCTGAATCCAGTGTGGGAGGAGAAATTTTATTTGTAAGTTTTCTGCATTAGAATTTTTTAAAATCAATTTGAAGTTAAGATTGTTTTTGTTCATTATAACTTGAGTTTATATCAAATTTTTAAAACATTTATTGTACCTTAGGCTTTGTAATGTGTACTGAATACATTTGACATAATTTTGTCTTTTACATCAGTTTCCTCTACACACACCAATTCCATAGTTATCTGGGCTGCTATGAGCTTTCATGGGAGGTTTTGGCAGTCACTGCCCATATTTTAGATCAGTGATAACAATGTTGCTTTCAGGAACTTCTCTACCAGTGGGCCTATACAGATGTAGAAGGGGTAATTTTAACTTTCGGCAATAGGAACATAGAGCACATTGAACATCGGAACAGGAGTAGGCCATTGAGCCCCTCAAGCCTGTTACGCCATTGAATTAGATCATGGCTGACCTGTATCTTAACTTCATAATATCAAATTCACCACCCAATTTATACACCCATTGGAAAGGAAAATCGGGCGGGGTATATAATGGCCAGCCAATCCGATATTGCCCTTTTTACACCATTTCCGAAAGTTAAAGTTACCCCCTGGTTTGATGTCATCCTGTGAGCATATAGAAAATTGCTTGACATTACAGGGATGTGCATTTACAGCACCTTGTAAAAAAAACCTTCAGAGTATTGTTCACTTGGACATCCTTCCTGGTCTAGTTTAGTTTTTCCTGAACCTGATTTATCCCAGAGCCCACTCACGCCCTGAAGTTCTGTCAACTTCTTAATCCTGGACACGTATCTCGCCATCCTCACCTCAACCTAGTTTAGGTTTCTTTACAGAAAAAATAAAAAGTAAGAAATTAAAATTGAAGATGTTTAAAAGTAAAATTGATATAAAGGTTATATTGTATATGCCAGAGGTTCTCAGCTGGGGGGTCCGGTCCGCGGCCCCCTAGGAGTCCATGAGAAGGTTTCAAGGGGTCCGCCAAAATAGCGCTAACCCAAATTAAACCAATCATATTTTTCATTGCTTCTTCAATGATACAAATTGAAATCCAGATGTAACCGCTTGTCAATCAATTAACCAATTAGATTCTTCTTTTGCTCCCAACGTCTGAGCCCTCCTTCACGTTTAACATTAGAAACTCTTTTCATCCGTCGCCCCAATCCGCCACCCACCTGGCCAATAATCTTTGCCTAACTCTCACCTCTGGGTTAGATGTAGCCAATCTGGTCGTTCGGTTTATTTGGCACTTTGGACAGGCGATGGGAAGCCAATCGGTGCAGCGATTATAGGTGGGGTCGGGGGACGTCATTGTACTTCAGACATGGCGGGGCAGGGTGATCTGGTGCAGAGAGGGATACACCAGGACTGGGCCAACAAGGAGTACATTGAGGTTATCACAAGCAGCATCAAAATGATAGCAGATTTCCTCAATTCTTTCGGTAAGGCGCAGCAGCCAGTGAATAAATAACCAGCAGTAACAATAGAGTCACCAAAGGAGAGCTTCCTCTTTACACCCACTCACTCTGGTGGGTGCCAGTAATGCTGGGGTTTAGGGTCTGGTTCAGGTCATATCCTGTGCTAGTTTGTCTCTGACTTGACAGTAGTGAAAAAATAAAACTGTATCTAATTTCCAGTTATCGATTTAAAGGTGGCGGTGTTAATATATGATTAGAATTTCTCTTCCTAATTAATCAGAATAAGTGAAACAAAATAATAATAAATATATATGTTTAATTGTATAACTAATTTTTATACAGAAAAAATACTTGTGTTGTGTTACGGGGGTCCGTGGAATTTTTATAACACGGGAGGGGGGCCTCAGAAGCAAAACGGTTGAGAACCCCCGATATATGCTATGCCAAGCCCCTGAGGCTTTGGAAGTTGACAAATGAACACACTACTGAACCACAGTGATAACATCTACATTTTCTGTGGGTTTGAAAGTAGTTTTTGAGATCTGACTTTGTAAATTGTATCATCCACATTAGGCTTTCACTTTCTGTTCTCTCTATCTATTTCAGCACAACTATATTACCTGTCAGCTCCTATTTAGTTTGATGCTCTAAGCATGACACAAAGAAGACTGTTCATGTTTTGATAATCTTGCACTTAAAAATAGCCTGGTACAATGCATTTAATTTGCATGATTCATTCAGCCTATTTTCACTTTGTAATAACTGTCACATTGCATGGCACTGTTATATCATGCACTCTCATTTTAATGCTGTTCGTTCTTCCTGGGGAAAAAATGACACATGAAAACAACATGATTGGCTTTCTCACTAAGTTGCACAGTTGCCTTTGGACTTGCTAATAGCTTCCACTCTGATTTAAGATCAAAGTCATAAATCACTTGGATGTGCTGAGTCAAGTGCAAAGATGCCCAAGCCTAGGGGAGAGGTGTAATTCCAACCCCGCTATAGTGGGGTGTTTGCAGATTGGGGCAAATGTCTGATCCACTGGGTTTCCATCCCATTGAAGTTAAAAAGTCCCAACTCAAGGTTGGGGGAGGGAGTTTCTGAACCCCTCCCCCACCACGTCCCAGCAGCATTCCACCCAGCTCACCCTTCAGCAGTTTCCATGCCTGCTCTCAGCTGACATACCTTCCATTCTGGAGTTTAAGTGGGACCTGCATTGGAGAAGGCAAAGCGTAAACTGCCCCAGAAATAAGAACATAAGAAGTAGGAGCAGGAGTAGGCCATACGGCCCCTCGGGCCTGCTCCGCCATTCAATAGGATCATGGCTGATCCGAACCTAGACTCACGTCCACTTCCCTGCCCGCTCCCTGTAACCACTAATTCCCTTATCAGCTAGGAAACTCTCTATCTCTGTTTTAAATTTATTTAATGTTGCAGCTTCCACAGCTCTCTGAAGTAGCAAATTCCATAGATTTACTACCCTCTGAGTGAAGAAGTTTCTCCTCATCTCAGTTTTGAAAGGGCAGCCCCTTATTCTAAGATTATGCCCCCTAGTTCTAGTCTCACCCATCAGTGGAAACATCCTCCCCGCATCCACCCGATCAAGCCTCCTCACAATCTTATATGTTTCGATAAGATCGCCTCTCATTCTTCTGAATTCCAATGAGTAGAGTCCCAACCTACTCAACCCTTCCTCATAAGTCAACCCCCTCATCTCTGGAATCAACCGAGTGAACCTTCTCTGAACTGCCTCGAGAGCAAGTATATCTTTTCTTAAATATGGAAACCAAAACTGTACGCAATATTCCAGGTGTGGCCTCACCAGTACCCTGTATAACTGAAGCAAGACTTCCCTGCTTTTATACTCCATCCCCCTTGCAATAAAAGCCAAGATTCCATTGGCCTTCCTGATCACCTGCTGTACCTGCATACTAACCTTCTGTGTTTCATGCACCAGGACCCCCAGATCCCTTTGTACTGTAGCACTTTGCAGTTTCTCTCCATTTAGATAATAACTTGCTCTTTGATTTTTTCTGCCAAAGTGCATAACCTCACACTTTCCAACATTATATTCCATCTGCCAAATTTCTGCCACTCACTTAGCCTGTCTGTCCTTTTGCAAGTTTTTTATGTCCTCCTCACTCACTGCTTTCCCTCCCATCTTTGTATCGTCGGCAAACTTGGATATGTTGCACTTGGTTCCCTCCTCCAAATCGTTAATATGGATTGTAAAGATTGATTGCTATTGGAAGAGGGACCAGGGAGCACTCCAGGGGGCAAAAATGACCTTGGTTTTCTTTGGCCTAACGGGTAGCCTCACAGCATACACAATTTAATTTTTAAAGGTATTTTAATTTAATTTCTCTGCTTTTTTGTTTATTTTTCACATCACATTTTCACAGCCAATAGAGAAGCTACTACCAATACTGTTTTCTAACTACCTGCTTGGAGGTGCACAAACACGATGGTGGATTATTTTCTTCTCCTTTAGTTATCTGTCGTCTTCTTCTTAGGCAGTCCCTCGGAACCAAGGATGACTTGCTTCCACATTAAAAATGAGTTCTCAGGTGACTGATGAGTCCAATGCGGGACCTACAGTCTCTGTCACAGGTGGGGCAGACGGTGGTTGAAGGGGCAGGTGGGTGGGTTGCTTGGGTTGACATGTGCTCCTTGCGCTGCTTGCGCTTGCTCCCGGTGAAGAGACTCGAGGTGTTTGGCACCTTCCTGGATGCTTCTCCTCCACTTTGTCTTGGGCCAGGGATTCCCAGGTGTCAGTGGGGGTGTTGCACTTTTTCAAGGAGGCTTTGAGGGTGTCCTTGAAGCGTTTCCTCTGCCTACCTGGGGCGCTCTTCCCGTCCCGTATCTGTGCTTTGGCATTAGCAGCTGTTATAACGCTAAAGCCTCGATAGTGTTGCAAATCCTGGCGTACTTGCATGATTGTGCCTCCTGGATGTGCCTCCAAAGTCTCTCAATGCATCCATAATACAGGAGACTTTGGTTTATCCGGAGGTTATATGTCCGGAATACTCGATCTAACGGCAAAAATCAGGAGCCGTTTTCTATAAGTTTTTTTAGTTCTCGTTGCGTTTTTTTCCCCAGTCAGGCACTGCAAGGTCTGTAGCTATAGCAACAGCTTCAGCTAGAGACGCTTGCAGCTGCAGCCGACTGTTTTGAAGCTGTTGGGTTTGTTGATTCACACGGAGCTTTTCAGTTCCGTATCTCTCAACATTAACGCTGGTATGTCCGGCACTTTTGATGGTACGGCACCAGCTCGGTCCCGTCAGTGCCGGATATCAGAAAGTTTCCTGTATAGCACAAATTAGAATCATAGAATGATAGAGCACAGAAAGCGACCATTCGGCCCATCGTGCCTGTATGAAAGAGCTATCCAATTAGCCCCACTCCCCCATTCTTTCCCTATAGCCCTGCAAATTTTTCCTTTTCAAGCATATATCCAATCCCCTTTTAATCAAGTCAATTTTAATACAGCTAGCTAATTTGCCCTTAAACATGTTTTAAAGCCTCACATTAAAAAAAAAATCTCATCAAATGTTCTGACAATTTTCAGTCTAACATAGGGGACATTTTAAGCTTTGATCACTTTTTGCTCGCCAGTTTTCCCCCTTCACCTATTCTCTTGAAAGCACCTTCGATACCTCCCCCAGATGGTCATGGACAGTGAGAGTGACGGCATTGCAACTAAGCCTGATTCTGTCCTTACCTGACATTCACATGCATTTCCAGCAGGGGAAGTTGGTTAGCAATTGGGTTTGGGAGCCCTGGTTGACTTTCTCCTCCCTTATCCAAGAAGTTGTGGTCAATTATAGCAGCAACCCAGTTAATTTCAGCTCACTCAGCTCTGACTGGGTATTGAACCTGGGACTACCGTTGGCTATGCAACTTATCTGTTCACTGAATAAACTCACTGAGCCACTGAGGAGCCAGAAAGAATATTTTTTTTGCCTCACTGCAAATCAGTTACAAATGTAAATCTGTTTTCTTCTTTTTCACAGTGAATGCCACAATTCCTCTGATCGAATCAAAATGAGAGTGTGGGATGAGGATGATGACATTAAATCACGTGTTAAGCAGAGGCTAAAACGGGAATCTGATGATTTCTTGGGACAAACTATCATTGAGGTTCGGACACTAAGTGGTGAAATGGATGTCTGGTATAATCTGGGTGAGTGAAAGAAGAGTTTTGGCTAATTTGAGAAATGGGATCAATTTTCACACGCCAACTCCAAAAATTTCAACCATCCTATCAAAATGCTAAATATTTGAAGTTGGCATGGGAACTTTAATACCGCCTCTCAGTAGTTTGATGTCACATAGAAATATTTGCAACAATGTGGACAGGCTGACAAGGTGGTGCAGCGCCATGAAGTGCCAATTAGAATGCTGTAGGAATGGACGAAACGGAGGTTATACCCATGCCACTGAACTGCTATAGAGGGGTATTAAATGGAGACTCAATGCTCCTCAGGGGCAAGCGTAAGCCAGGGAAATCATTAGGCCACTGTCACATGTCTGTTAGAGAAGAGGAGGCCAGGGATCAGGTTACCTGCCTGCCCTTGTTGGCATAGGTGGCGCATGGCCTAGTGAGAAAAGGGAAGTATCCAATGTGTTAGGAGATTGGGCACATGACTGGCAAATGATGTATAACTTGGATAAGTGCAGTGTTAAGCATGTGGGCAGGGTAAATGCTCAACATTCATACACCTTTCAGGAAAAAGCATTATAGAAAGTGGAGAAAGAAAGAGATTTGAAAGAAAGACTTGCATTTATATAGCACCTTTCACGACCACCAGACGTCCCAAAGCGCTTTACAGCCAATGAAGTGTAGTCACTGTTGTAGTGTAGGAAACACGGCAGCCAATTTGAGCACAGCAAGCTTCCACAAACAGCAATGTGATAATGACCAGATAATTTGATTTTAGTGATGTTGATTGAGCAATAAATATTGGCCAAGACATTTGGGCATTCTAGTGCATACATCTCTAAAGGTACATGAGCAATGCTGTGAAGCGATAGCTGGAGCAAATAGGGTGTTGGGGTGCATTCATAGGACAATTGAGTATAAGACGAGGCATATTATTTTGTCCTTGTACAAGACCTTGGTCAGGCCTCACTTGGAATACTTTTTCCAGTTTTGGTCTCCTCATAGTTTCGATCGCCTATATGGGTCAGAGAGGAATTTCCCAGATTTTTTTCCCCAAATCGGTCTGGGTTTTTATCTTTTTTCGCCTCTCTCACAAGATCACATGGTTTCAAGTGGGGGAGGGAGTGTATATATTGTGATACACAAGGGCCTAAAAATTCAATGCTTTAATACCGCCTGTTGAGGCCGGTTTTGTAGAAAAAGTGGTGGCTTCATCGCTTCCGGCGCAGAACATGGCGGCCGTTGACCGTGCTGGCCTCTCAAATTTAAATAAGCAGATTGTGACATCAGTCGGCGTGCAATGCCTGATTTCACACTACGACTGCTAATTTGGACGTTCTCGCTCTCCATTACGCCGTGTCCTAACCACGCACAGAAAAACAGGTGTGAAGCAGTCCTGTAGAGACGCAGTCAGCGCTTCTTAAAGGGACAGACACAACACATTTTTCAAGTAAGTTTAGATTTCAGCTTTTGGACTGGTTACTTTTATATTTTATTGAAGTAGTGGCTTGGTGCAATAAATTAAAAAGTTTCTAAAATGTGCAAGGAGTGCTGCTGGACGCTGCAATGCTTCGGATGGAAAAGGAAGGTCTCTGAGAAAACAGAAAATGCTGGAAATACTCAGCAGGTCAGGCAGCATCCATTGAGAGAGAAACAGAGTTAACGTTTCAGGTCGAGATGCTGCCTGCCCTGCTGAGTATTTCCAGCATTTTCTGCTTTTATTTCAGACTTCCAGCATCCGCTTGCAGAGGGAAGAGGAAGACACAAAAGAGAAGGAAGGATGCCACCCAGACAGCCCCTCTCTGGCTGGGATATCCGGGTTGGAATCATCCGACTGCGATACCAGTGACTACAACTCCAATTCTCCTTTCAACATTTGTCCCACACCTTGGCCGTGATTTCAATAAAGGAGGCGGGTAGACAGCGATTTCAATAAAGGAGGCGGGTTGACAGCGGTCCGCTGCTCGGCAGCCTTTGAACCCGCTCCTGGATGCCGCCGCCCCGTAGTTGAGATTTTTGCTTGATTGGCCTCGTTACGGCCGACGTGCGGGTCCCTCAAGGCAATTGTTTGCAGAGTGTCAGGTTCTCGCCTCTGATGACGTGTTGTTTCAGGAACGATTTAAAGGGGCCATGTCCCCTTTGCAGAAGCATTAGTTTTTTTGTGTTAAAAGTGCTGGCTTCTGCAGGAATGGCAACCCCAAAAACTAAGGCTGCTCCCAGGTTCAATGAGGGCTCCCTCCATGCTCTTGTGGAGGGAGTTAGAGGACGTCAGGAGGTCCTCTTCCCTGGAAACTGAAGGAGGAGGCCTCCTCAGCAAACCAAGGCAGCTTGGCTGCAAGTTGCTGAGGTGGTGAGTTCGAGGTCTGTGTGCAGATGCACATGGGTTCAGTGTTGAAAAAGGTTTAATGATCTGTTGAGATCACCTAAAGTGTGGCCTCTGTGTTCTTGGAAATGGAAGTTCAAGAGTGAGGGCTCAGGAAGAATTCCACGTAGAATATTGGTGGTGACACTGAGCGCAAACCACCATTTATTGGGCAGATGATGTCTGGGGTTTTGAGAATGTCGGACATGTGCCAGCCACCTGTGGTTGAAGCGTACGCAAATCTGCCATGGATGAGTGCATCCCTTGCCTGACGGCCATCAATGTGGTCGCCTGCTGTTGGATTGGCCACATCTGGCCCCGCAAGGCATCGCTCCTCATCCTTATCCTTGTCCTCATCCTCGTCCTCTTTATCTTCTTCCGAGGAGGCTGTGTGCTGAGCCACTTGTTCGTCCGGCAGCACTAAGCCACGCTGCTGTGCGATGTTGTGCAGGGCACAGCAGACCATGCCGATTCTGGACACCCTGGCTAGTGCATATTGCAAGGCTCCACAAGATCTGTCTTGGCATCAGAAGTGCATTTTGAGCAAGCTGATGGTTTGCTCGATGATGCTGCTGGTGGATATGTGACTCGCATTGTACCACTCCTCAGCATCGTTTGATGGCCTCCTCATTGATGTCATAAGCCACTTTTCCAGGGGATAGCCCTTGTCGCCAAGTAGCCATCCGGAAAGTTGGGTTGACGGATTGAAGAGTTGAGGCACAGTAGACTGGCGCAGGATGAAGGAGTCATGGCAACTGCCAGGGTACTTCGCGCAAACATGCATGATGATCTTCCTGTGGTTACACACCAGCTGGACGTTCAGGGAGTGGAATCCCTTGCGGTTGACAAACACAACTGGGTTGTGATAGGGGGCCCTAATGGCTACATGTGTGCAGTCTATGACTCCCTGCACCATTGGCAAGCCTGCCATATTGCCGCACGCGTGGTCACACTTGGGCCATCCGTGGAGAAGTGGATGTAATTGTTGGCCTTTGCAAAGAGGGCATCGGTGACCTGTGTGATGCAGGTGTGTGCGGCCGACTGGGAGATGCCGCTGATGTCTGCAGCTGATCCCCGGAAGGAGCCCGAAGCAAAGAAGTTGAGTGCGGCGGTGACTTTGACAGCCATTGGTACGGAGTGTCCACATGCTCCTCGGGGCTCCTGGTGCTGGTGCTGCTGTTGTGATGCTGCTGCGGCTGCTCTTCCTCCAAATCTGACGACCAGGATGAGATGATGTAAATGGTTCCCATCCCATTGCTATAAATTTCAGTTGAGGCAAAAAGCTTGCAAGCGCACACTCAAAGTGGTCTGAAATTATTCCAATCAGGTAACACTGCAGATGGGTGTCAGCTTGAACAGTCACAAGGTCAGTAGATTTGCAAAATCTTATCCCAAACCTCCAACAGCAAAGTTGTTGCATTTGAATGTCAGCCATGTTACAGGAGCGCTTTTAAAAGTGCTGCACCAATGACTACAGATCATGTCCTCGAGAAACTCGTCTCCTTGCAGCTGGTGTGTTCCTGACAAGACGGGAAACAGGAGCCAGAAGCACAAAAATGGGAAAGCACCATCAAAATAGGATTAGCAAGGCAGTTAACAGGTTCTTAACTACCTGTCGCACCGGTTCCCGTCGGGTTAGTTTGGGAGCGCTGACCTGACACTCACGAAAATCGCGTGGGGGCGGGATGGAGGTGGGTTGGGTGTCTGAAGCCTTTTTTCCGATTTTCGCTGCTGACCTGCCTCCAAACCCGCCTCCTCAGGGTTATTAAAATTGAGCCCCTTACCTTCCATCTGTTACTGATGATCATCTTGGCCACAGTGCTGAAATAAATGCCACCACAAAGCAAACTTTCCAATTCAACTTTATCCATATATGCATCCGATATGGCATCAAGAAATCAACTAATCACCCTTGTGACTGTCTTGTGTGTGCCTTTGCCTGTCCTAGCGATGTCACGCAGTGCTACCCCAGTGGCTGCAGCATGGCTGCTGGAAGACTGCTGACTGTCAGTGGGGGACACTGTAGGTGGCCGTATATGACGACCTCGAGGAGCTGGTGGCTGGAAGTGTGAAATCAAGTGACGGTGCTTCTTCTTCTCCTTCATCTTTTTTTTTGTTTCCCCCCTTCTCTTTCCCTCTCTCCTTGGTCAACCACTGGCTGGGCAGGCTACATTTCTTGGGTGTGTGAAATGAGGAAGGCACAAAGGTAGAGTTGTGGTGAGGGGAGGGCGGGAAAGCAAGAGGTGCATGCTTACAATCATGCGCACCTTGTAAATCAGAAGAGATTGTGAGATGTAAGAAGGAGGATAACATATGAGGATACCAGCATCTTGTCTCCTTTCAGCCCTGTTGCTGGCCAAGGGCTCAGCCATGCCCCTGCCAAAAATGGCCAAAATCGTCTCCTCCAAGGGGGTGAGGTGAAGCCTGGAATGTAAGGTGTACCTCGTATTTGGTACAGATTGTTGGTAGGTGAGTGATGGGGGAGGGGGGTGTTGTGCAATGAGCAGTGTGCGAGGCTAGTGGTGCAGTTGGTAGGAGACGGCTTTTGAAGATGCATTCACTGACCTTGACCACTGGTCTGAGGTCATGAAACTTCTTTGGGCAGTGGAGCCAGGTCGTGGGGGCGACACTGTGATGGCCTCGGTGATCTGGTCCCATATCGTTTTTTCTGGAGGGCCTCCTAGCCCTTGTGGGTAGAGGACATCTCTTGCAGTGTTGACCCCCTGCACAAAGCTGGAGTGCTGCGTGCGAGACCATGGGTGCCCCTTCTCTGGCTTGTTGAGCCATTTGTGTTAGTGCTGAAGCACTTTCACCATCTTTTACCATGCAGAAGGCAGTTCCGCTTTAGTAGCTGAACATGTTGAACAGGATTGGCATCCTGACCAGTCCTAGATACCAGTTGTGATACTCCTGTACAGCTACCGACTGGAGCTCATGTTCTTTCAAAGTAACTCTCTTTAAAAAGTTACTGAAGTTACTGTGGGGTTTACCTAAAGAGAAAAGAAAAATCCCTTCATTATCTGTTAAAATTAGAATGAGTACTGCCTGCAAAATTCAGGATTGCGAGGATACCTTGCTGCCTCCTACATGTGAAGCTGAGTAAGGTGTCAGCTGTGACTCAGTGGTAGTATTGTTGACTGTGAGTCACTCTGGTTGCTGTGCTTCCCCTACATTACACCAGTAACCACACTTCAAATGTAGTTAATTGACTGTGTAGCACTTTGGGACCTTCTGAGGTCGTGAAAGGCCCTATATAAATGCAAGTTCTTTCTTACCTTATTCTAATAGCTAAGCTAATTGAAAACATTTAACTTGTGTTGAAATCTGTAGTGCTCCATGAATTCCCTTGTTTGGTTGCAAACTTCACTGTTATAGTACTTGCTCACAATAATTTCAAATACAATCCATGTGAGATACTCATTTTTTGATTTAGTGTGTAGTTCTTCCACATACAAGAGAAAATTAACAAAGATTCTCATTCTAGTCACAAAAACAGTCTGCAAATAGTGTAATTGGTGACCATCAGAAGAGATGTTCTTCCTCCAGGAGCAAAAGCAAAAATACCCAGGAAAGTCACCCATGCTGCTATCCCAGCTGTTTCAGTCGGATTAAGAATACCTTAATTGCTAGAAGTGTGCGATGTCATGGTGCGCATTGGAGCCGACTTGGCTGATGTTTCATTCCTCAAGCAGGAAAAATTGTGCCGGTCGTTAGTTATAACATGCAACCAGGTTATATGGACCATATACACAGGGATCCTGCAAAACATGCAGCACCACCTCCTGTACAGAAACATATGTATGACATGTAATACAACATGTAACGTATCCAAACATTATAGAATGTCAGTCTGCAAATTCACTATCCCCCTCATTTTTGTGTCCTGTTTAATTCAGCGCATTCCTAATAAATTATCCATCTATTTTATCTCATTTTTTATGCAAACATAATTTAAATTGTAACATAGTGGGCTGGATTTTAACTCAGGTGCGGGATGGTGTCGTGTTATCCACCCGAATCTAAATGGATGTGGGACATTGATGCAATTTTAACTTAATTGTCCAATTGATTTCCAACGTGTGGGAACCCTTGGCAAATGGGTTTTTCCTGACTGAAAGTCGCCTCCGATGACGTCATCATTGCTGCTGCATTTAAGGTCTACAGCAAGCCTTGCTTCTTCTGCAGACTGCCAATCTTTTTGCCTGTGGAGTGTGAGAGACCTGCAGGAAAAGCTGGAGACCCAGATCAGCTCCTCGTTTTGACGAGGTGGCCCTGCAGGCATTAGTAGATGGGGCTACAGCCAACAGGGAGGTGCTCTTCCCTTCTACAGGGAGGAAGAGGCCTCCCAAGCAGACCAAGGCAGTGTGGATGCAGGTGGCTGAGGAGGTCAAGTCCTTGGGAGTCACCCGCAGAACCTGGATACAGTGCCGCAAGAAATTTCATGACCTTCTCCGCACTGGAAAAGTGAGTATGATTTTCCCATCACCCTCAATCTAATCCCCATTGCCTTTCCTCACCAGCACTCAGCTTCAGCAATCTCTTCCTCCACATCCCACTTGACACTGACATCCATGCACCCTTACTCATTCCCCATTCCCTTTCTCTCTCTCTCTCTATGGTCACATTCACATAATTATTCGACTATGCAGCCCTCACACTCCCTATCACTGTGATGCTATGCAAACAACTGACAACACACAGGGAGGGGCCCTTGATCTTGCCACCTCACTCCATCTTTGTCTCCTTCTAAGTATTAATGCTATGGAATCTCTACACTCACTCATTCATTCTCACTCAACCTCCACTTGTCTCCCTCATTGCAGGAAAAGAGAGCTCACAATAAAAGAGAGCGAGCCAGGACAGGAGGAGGGACAGCCTCATTAGCCCACCTGACCCCCTGGGAATTGTGGGAGTAGAGGAGGATGCGCAAGTGGGGGACGGACAGACGGGTGCAACACAGCAAGCTGGTGACAGAAAAGTTTCCCATCTCTCTCATTGGCATTGCATGAGTCGCTGATAATGATTTTGAAGCTCTAACAGATGGACTTATGAGCATCTGCAATATGCAATGTGCATGTAACCTTGGCATCACATCTCTGACTCTTTCCTTTTCTCCCCCACAGGACCATCGCAAGCACCCATCCCCACTAGCCAGGAAGAACAGGCTGAGCAGCCAGACTCCTCAGAGGAAGCTGCAACCTCTGAGGGCGCAGCGTCACCAGAATTCAGCACACCCAGCACCAGCGCAGACACTCACACCTCGGTGAAACCTTCGGGACAGAGAGTAGTGTTGTCACCTGGTGTATCACAGCTCACAAGTGAGCATCAGCAGATTGTGGAGACAGGTACAGCAGTGGAGAGTGCTAGTCGGAGGGCGCAGGACTCTGCCAGCTCGGCTCAGCTGCATGTCGACCCTCTGCCTCTGGGTCCATCCATAAGATCAGCGGTGCTGGAACTCCAGGAACAGATGCAGGAGTCTCTGGCAGGTTTTGTCACCAGGGTCACTGCGAGTGCGGAGCGAATGGAGGAGTCCATAGCGAACATGAGCAGAGCCTTTGTGAAGTCATTGGCACATGAATGCATCACGACGGAAAGGATGGCAACCTCCCTCGAACAGATGGCAACAGTAGACGAGAGGATGGCTTCAGCCATGGAGGAGGTAAGTCGCCAGAGTGCTGAAAACATGGTGAGTGTTCATAATAGAATAACATCTCTGGAGGAGCGATGGTCATCTATTGAATTGAGAAACCAGACCCTCATGAAAGTCCTTCTGAGTAGGACAGCCATTGCAGATACGGGTCCCCATGGCCCCCCCCCCTGATGTGCAGCAAGGTGCTCTCCAGCCACTTGCAGACGCTGAGGGGGACATGACCCATGAGAGGGAGGTTGGTGGCAGACATCAAGGAAGTGGGTGCTCCTCTCCAAGCGCTCACACTTCCATACCACTGCAGAGCCCTCGGTCAGAGCCCCACCGGAGTCCACACCCAAGTGAGATAGGCATCTCAACCCCTGCACAGTGCAGGAGCAGCAGACTGTTGATGAGCCCTCACAGGTTCACCACCCCAAAGGACTCCCGCCAAAGGTGCCGAGACAGGAGCAGCAGCAAAGTGAGCAAGGGGACTCCACATCTGCTGAAGCCACAGGGGAGGCACCACGTAGGAGCACGCGTAAGAGAAAAATTCTGCACAAATAGTCACAAGGGTAGTCACTTGGGTGAAATGTTGTGTTTATTGTAAAAATGCCATCAGTTGGTTCTTGTACATAAAAATTCTGATGGCAGCTGTTGCAGTTGCGGCGTGTGTCATTTCGTGAATGGGACTTTCACATTGAGGGCTTAGGATTACTTGCAACTGTCAGTATGCTGGTCAAATAGCTAGGAATCAGCGGGGTCTTGGCCATTGTCGATGCTCAGGCAAGAAGCTGTGAGGCAAAAGTGCTTGATCGGCTAGGCTAGGCAAATCTGGCCAAGGTGTGTGCGTTCCTTGCATCCCGGGCAGCAATGTTCTCGCGTAATGCTGCCGCTGGTTGATGGGCCTCTGCAGGATGTGCGTTTTCGCACTCCTCCTCCTCCTCCTCCTCCTCATCTGAGGAGGGTATGTGAGGAGCCACTTGGTCCTCAGGAATCTGCAAGCCACGACGCTGTGCCATATTGTGAAGTGCACAGCAAACCACGACGATTCTGGAGACCCTGGCTGCTGAGTACTGCAGGGCTCCATCGGATCTATCCAGGCATCTGAAGCGCATCTTCAGCAAACCGATGGTTTGCTCGATTATGGCTCTGGTGGACATGTGGCTGGAATTGTAGCTCTCCTCAGCTTCGTTGGATGGGCTCCTCAACGGCATCATTAGCCACGTCTTCAGGGGATAGCCCTTGTCTCCAAGTAGCCATCCGTTAATACGATAGCAAAATACTGCGGATGCTGGAAATCCGAAATAACAACAGAAAACGCTGGAAAAACTCAGCAGGCCAGGCAACATCCGTGGAGAGAGAAACAGAGTTAACGTTTCAGGTCGATGACCCTTCATCAGAACTGAGAAAAGAGGCAGGAAATGAAACAGATTAAAAGGCCAGTTTGGGGGCTGGGAAATGGGGGAGGGGATGAAAGAACAAAAGGGAAGTGAAGAGACATTAAGAGGTATTCAAGACGAGACCGTTAAGTTGGTCTGGCAGACTGAATAGCAGAGGCACACTAGACTGGTGCGGTATGAAGGAGTCATGGCAACTGCCAGGGTACTTGGCACAAACATGCAAAATTTCCTTCTTGTGGTCACACACCAGCTGAATGTTAAGAGAGTGGAAGCCCTTGCGGTTAACAAAAATACCTGGATTGTGATGGGGTGCCTTAAGGGCCACATGTATGCAGTCAACGACGCCCTGCACCCTTGGAAAGCCTGCCAGATAAGCTAATCCAACCGCTCGCGCCGTGACACTTGCTCGATCCTTGGTGAAATGGATGTGATTGTGCACAATGGCAAAGAGGGCATTGGTTACCTGCGTGATGCAAGTGTGCGCGGCCGCCTGGGAGATGCCACTGATGTCTGCTGCTGATCCCTGGAATGAGCCTGAGGCAAAAAAAGTTGAGTGCGGCAGTGACTTTGACGGCCACTGGTAAGGCTTGTCCACCTGGTCCTCTGGGCTGCAGGTGTTGTTGTAGCATTGCGCAGATGTCACTCACAGCGTCGGTGGGAATCCTGAGCGGCAGAGCAGGGCTATAAAAGTCCCAGAGACCAGGTAAGGCCTCACAGCATCGGCGGGAATCCTGAGCGGCAGAGTGGGGCTATAAAAGTCCCAGAGACCAGGTAAGGCCTCACAGCATCGGCGGGAATCCTGAGCGGCAGAGCGGGGCTATAAAAGTCCCAGAGACCAGGTAAGGCCTCACAGCGTCGGCGGGAAACTCGAGCGGCAGAGCGGGGCTATAAAAGTCCCAGAGACCAGGTAAGGCGTACCAGTCTCCAGTCTCGGAGGGAAGGAGAGAGGTAAAAAGTAATCCAAGTGTGACGTCACCAGAAAGCGGGTAAGTGATTGGTTGGTAAGTATTTCTCCCTTTTGAAGCTTAAATCTCTTTGGTTTATAGTTTCTAAGGTGTGATATTCACCATCTAGAATCGGGGCAGAGGGTATTTAAGAATAATATTAATAAATTTAATTAATTACATAGAATGGGAGATCAGGTGATGTGTTGCTGCTGCAATATGTGGGAGCTGGTGGACACCATTGATGCTCACGGTGATCACATTTGCAGTAAGTGTTGGCTGCTCGAGGAATTCTGGCTCCGTGTTGAAGAGCTGGAGTCCGAGCTTCAAACACTGAGACACATCAGGGAGGGGGAGAGTTACCTGGACAATGTGTATCAGGAGGTAGTCACACCAATTAGATTAATCAATTCAGATGCAGTCCGTGGCCAGGGTCAGGATGGTGTGACTAGAAGTGAGGCAGGTACGGGGATCCGGGAGGTAGTGTTGGAGGAGCCGCAGCCCTTGCACCTGTCCAACAGGTTCGAGGTTCTTACTCCCTGTGGGGACAGGAGCAGGGACTGCAGGGAGGATGAGCAACCTGGCCACAGCACCGTGGAGCAGGGGGCCATTCAAGTGGGGGGTGTTAAAAGAAATGTTGTAGTGGTAGGGGATAGTATCGTTAGGGGGATAGATAGAGTTCTTTGCAGCCGAGAGCGAGAGTCTCGAAGGCTGTGTTGCCTGCCCGGTGCCAGCGTTAAGGACATCTCCCCTGGACTGGAGAGAAACTTGGAGGGGGAGGATCCAGTTGTCGTGGTCCATGTTCGTACCAACGACATAGATAGGACAAGGAAGGAGGTTCTGCTGAGGGAGTTTGAGCAGCTAGGGGCCAAATTAAAAAGCAGAACCACAAGGGTTATTACCTGAGCCACGAGCGAATTTGGCTGGGACAAATAAAATTAGAGAGTTAAATGCGTGGCTCAAAGACTGGTGTGGGAAAAATGGGTTTTGCTTCCTGGGACACTGGCACCAGTACTGGGGCAGGAGGGAGCTGTCCCGTTGGGACGGGCTTCACTTGGCCAGTGCTGGGACTAGAGTCCTGGCGGATCATATAACTAGGGCTGTAGAGAGGGCTTTAAACTAACTAGTTGGGGGGAGGTTCCTAGAGAGCAAATAATAAAAATGACAACAGAGAAGGTCATAGACTTAGGTAGCAGTGGGGAAATTGAAAACCAGAGTGTGTCAGGAAGGGGCAGAAGGTATGGAGTAAAAGGTAAAGTAATAAAAAGGGCAAAAGCAGGAACTAAGTGTCACAAAACATCTTTGAAAGTTCTCTATCTGAATGCACATAGCATTCGTAACAAAATAGACGAGTTAATGGCACAAATAACTACATATGGGTATGATCTTGTGGCCATTACAGAAACATGGCTGCAGGGTGACAATGCCTGGGAATTAAACATACCAGGTTATTTAACGATCAGGAAGGACAGGCAGGAAGGAAGGGGAGGTGGGGTGGCTATGTTAATAAAGGAAGGAATCACTGTAATACAGAGAAATGATATTGGGTCAAAAGATCAGGATAATGAAACAGTTTGGGTGGAGGTAAGGAATAATAAGGGGAAAAAAACACTAGTGGGCGTAGTCTATAGGCCTCCGAACAGTGGCAACTCTGTTGGACGGAGTATCAATCAGGAAATAGTTGAGGCTTGTAATAAGGGAACATCTATAATTATGGGGGATTTTAACTATCATATTAATTGGACAAATCAAATTGGGCAGGGCTGCCTTGAGGATGAGTTCATTGAGTGTATTAGGGATGGGTTTCTTGAGCAGTATGTAACTGAACCGACCAGGGGGCAAGCAACCTTAGATCTGGTCCTGTGTAACGAGACAGGATTAATTAAAAATGTCCTAGTAAAGGATCCCCTTGGAATGAGTGACCATAACATGGTTGAATTCCATATTCAATTCGAGGGTGAGAAGGTTGGATCTCAAACAAGCGTGCTAAGCTTGAATAAAGGAGACTATGAAGGTATGAGAGCAGAATTGAGTAGAGTGGATTGGGAAAATAGATTAAAGGGTAAGACGATACATGATCAGTGGTGTACATTTAAGGAGTTATTTTACAACTTCCAAAAAAAATATATTCCACTGAGAAGAAAAGGGTGTAAAAGAAAAGACAGCCATCCGTGGCTAAGTAAAGAAATTAAGGATAGTATTCGACTAAAAACAAGGGCATAGAAGGTCACCAAATCTAGTGGGAGGATAGAGGATTGGGAAAACTTTAAAAGACAGCAAAAAATAACAAAAAGATTGATTAAGAAAGGGAAGATAGATTATGAAAGTAAATTAGCAAAAAATATAAAAACAGATAGTAAGAGTTTTTATAGTTATATAAAAAGAAAAAGGGTGGCTAAAGTAAATGTTGGTCCCTTAGAGGATGAGACCGGGAAATTAATGGTGGGAAATATGGAGATGGCAAAAACACTGAATGAATATTTTGTATCAGTCTTTACAGTAGAAGACACTAAGAATATCCCAACACTGGACAAACAGGGGGCTATAGGGGGGGAGAAGCTAAACACGATCAAAATCACTAAGGAAGTGGTACTCGGTAAAATAAAGGGACTCAAGGCGGATAAATCACCTGGACCTGATGGCTTACATCCTAGGGTCTTGAGGCAAGTGGCGGTAGGGATTGTGGATGCATTAGCAATAATTTTCCAAAATTCCCTGGACTCGGCAAAGGTCCCGGCAGACTGGAAAACTGCTAATGTAACACCCTTATTTAAAAAGGGCAGTAGACAGAAGGCTGGAAACTATAGACCGGTTAGCCTAACATCTGTGGTAGGTAAAATTTTGGAGTCCATTATTAAGGAGACAGTAACAGGACATTTGGATAATCATAATTTAATAGGACAAAGTCAGCATGGTTTTATGAAGGGGAAGTCATGTTTGACAAATTTGCTGGAGTTCTTTGAGGAAGTAACATACAGGGTGGATAAAGGGGAACCAGTGGACGTAGTGTATTTAGACTTCCAAAAGGCATTTGACAAGGTGCCACACAAAAGATTATTGCTTAAGATAAAAAATCACGGGATTGGGGGTAATATTCTGGCATGGATAGAGGATTGGCTATCTAACAGAAGGCAGAGAGTTGGGATAAATGGTTCATTCTCAGACTGGCAATCAGTAACTAGTGGTGTTCCGCAGGGGTCAGTGCTGGGTCCCCAACTCTTTACAATCTATATTAACGATTTGGAGGAGGGGACCGAGTGTAACATATCAAAGTTTGCAGATGATACTAAGATGGGACGGAAAGTAGTGAGTGAGGAGGACATAAAAAACCTGCAAGGGGACATAGACCGGGTAAGTAAGTGGGCAGAGATTTGGCAGATGGAATACAATACTGGAAAGTGTGAGGTTATGCACTTTGGCAGGAAAAATCGTAGAGCAAGTTATTATCTTAATGGCAAGAAACTGGAAAGTACTGAAGTACAAAGGGATCTGGGGGTCCTGGTGCACGAAACTCAAAAAGGTTAGTATACAGGTGCAGCAAGTGATTAAGAAGGCCAATGGAATGTTGGCTTTCATTGCTAGGGGGATAGAATATAAAAATAGGGAGGTATTGCTTCAGTTGTACAAGGTATTGGTGAGACCGCACCTGGAATACTGCGTACAGTTTTGGTGTCCATACTTAAGAAAGGACATACTTGCTCTCGAGTCAGTACAAAGAAGGTTCACTCGGTTAATCCCGGGGATGAGGGGATGGACATATGAGGAGAGGTTGAGTAGATTGGGACTCTACTCATTGGAGTTCAGAAGAATGAGAGGCGATCTTATTGAAACATATAAGATTGTGAAGGGGTTGGATCGGGTGGATGCGGGGAGGATGTTCCCAATGATGGGTGAAACTAGAACTAGGGGGCATAGTCTTAGAATAAGGGGCTGCTCTTTCAAAACTGAGATGAGGAGGAACTACTTCACTCAGAGGGTGGTAGGTCCATGGAATATGCTGCCCCAAAAAGCTGTAGAAGCTACATCATTACATAAATTTAAAACAGAAATAGACAGTTTCCCAGAAGTAAAGGGAATTAAGGGTTATGGGGAGCGGGCAGGCATTTGGACATGAGTCTAGGTTCGGATCGGTCATGGCCCTGTGGGTAGCGGAGCGGGCCCAGGGGCCATGTAGCCTGATCCTGCTCCTATTTCGTGTGTCTAACTCTGTTAGATTCAGGAGATGGTTCTGTGATAGTGGATTGGCGGTTAGGATCAGATCAGCCATGCTCTTATTGAATGGCGGAGCAGGCTCGAGGGGCCGATTGGCCTACTCCTGCTCCTATTTCTTATGTTCTTATGTTCTTACTACCTCTCGCGAAAGTCGGAGCCGCCTTTGGCACTGCTGCTCAGACATGTTGAGGTAGCTGACCCTGTGTCTGTAGACCCTGTTTGGGGGGTATCTCCTGCACCGACGGGCTTCCAAGCGCTGTCCCCTTCTGGCCTGTGCAGCTTCAGGTGGGTGAGCAGCAGCCTGGCGCTCCTGTTGCAGCTGTTCTTGTTGCAGCTGCTGCTGTTGGTGCTGCTGTTGTTCCTGGTTCTGCTGGTGCCGCGGCTGGTGCTCGAGCTCATCTAATGCCCAGAAGGGAAGGAAATAAATGGCTCCCATGCTTCTGGCATATGCCTCAGTTGAGGAAGCGCTCTGAGGGTGGCGAGAGGTGTTTCCCAGGAGGTCACACTGGAGATGGGTGTCAGGCTCCAAACTTCCACAGCTGTGGTTATGCCTTCTAAAAGTTCCCCCAGACCTGAGACAGCAAAGTCCTGCCACCTGCAAATGATGGCTGATCAAATCTCCTCTTTAATGGTTGACCTGCAGCTGATAGTCAGCAATCCAATAGTGCTCCCGCCAGGTTTCACCATCATGTTTCCCACCAGGCGTGTTTCATGTGGGAAAAGGGTTAAATTTGCAAGGGCCTTTCAAAATTAGATTATAGAGGCTATTTAGTGCTTGTTAAAGGCCTTAACGACCTATCCCGCCTGTTGAAGGCGGGACGGAGTCGGGACCATTAGATACGACTGAGTTAAAGTTGCTTTGAGTCGGGAACCAGGCGGGCGGGGGTCCCGCCCGCCAGTTTTTGCGATTTTAACCCCCACACGCCTCCAATCACGCCTCCACGGCCCATTAAAAGTGCCTCTACAAAAAGGCATCAAAATACATAATCCACTTGTGACATTTTTGAAGCATTATTATTACTTGAAATAGTTTTTATGCAGAAGTAGCATGTTTCGTGTCAAGCGGTGGCACCAGTTCTTGTGCATAGGTTTACTCTAGTGTGTGTACTAATGGAAAATGAATAGGGAAGGGAAAATGATGTTCATAAATATCCAACCACTATTATTAATGACTCTGGTGGTGGAAATGTCTATTTGTTCATTGCTTTCATTTAGTTTTATCAGTATATTTCACTCTGGAACTGCCTGTCAGTAATTGCACAAGATAAGAGTCTCCAATTTATTCAGCTGTACACATGCTTACAGCTTTACATTAGTGCATTATTAGCCAATCAGAGAATCTGATGTTGTGTCACTAGGTGATACTGTGATGACACGTCTAAATGAGATCATTACTTCAACCTACAGAATTGTCACATAACTAATAAAGAGTTATTTCAGTCCCGGATCCAGACAAAGCAAACAGATAACAATTCTGATGAAATATGGTGACTGAAAAATATATGTACAGTAGCAGAGCCAGTGCAATAGTGCAGTGCTTTGGAGTTACAGTTTGTTGAAACCACAATATTTCATTCATGGCACCGCAGAATGTAGGTTTATATCCATGATATTCCACATGCTTAATTCTTTTTCTAAGCAGTGATTCCATAGAGATGCCGAGCAGATGTCGGGTTCAGAGTTAGAAGCCTGGGTTTTCTTCCTGTTATGCTAGAACTGATAAACGATTAATGTTAAATATATGGCTGGATGCTGAATCCTATAATAGATGTAAAATTAATCCGCTTGACAGTTTTCGATCAAAAAGAATTGATTTGGAGTTTTGTGAAATGCAGCTTTAATATGTGAAAAAGTGGTACTGAGGAGTGAAACTGAAAAGTAGTAACAGAAAGTAACTTGCTGCTCCATTTGCTTTCTTTAATTGAAATAATTTTTAGGGCAGATGGATAAAGGAACATTATTTTACATGTAATTCTTAAAGGAAATGAAAATCTGTCCACTGCTAACAGTCTCAGAAAAGTAGTTCAAAGCGTAAGTTAATGTGACCGGCATCTTTGTAGGTTTTCAAAAAGGGTGGTAGAGAGAAAACGGGGAATTACAGACTGGTAAGCCTGACATCGGTAGTGGGGAAAATGCTAGAGTCAATTGTAAAAGATGTAATAGCAGAGCACTTGGAAAACAGTGACCGAATCGGACAAAGTCAACATGGCTTTACAAAAGGTAAATCGTACTTGACTAATCTACTGGAATATTTTGAGGATGTAACTGGTAAAATAGATAAGGGAGAACCAGTGGATGTGGTGTATTTGGATTTTCAAAAGGCTTTCGATAAGGTCCCGCATAAGAGATTAGCGTGTAAAATTAAGGCACATGGGATTGGGGGCAAGGTATTGGCTTGGATAGAGAACTGGTTGGCAGACAGAAAGCGAAGAGTTGGAATAAATGGCAGGCAGTGACTAGTGAGGTACCGCAGGGATCGGTCCTTGGACCCCAGCTATTCACAATATATATTAATGATCTGGACGAGGGAACTAGATGTAATATCTCCAAATTTGCAGACGACACAAAGCTGGGTGGCGTGTGTGCTGTGAGGAGGATGCCGAGAAACTCCAGTATGATTTGGACAGGTTGGGTGATTGGGCAGAAGCATGGCAGATGCAATATAATGTGGATAAATGCGAGGTTATCCACTTTGGTGTCAAAAACAGGAAGGCAGATTATTATCTGAATGGCAATAGATTGGGAGAAGGGGAAGTGCAACGAGACCTGGGCGTCCTTGTGCACCAGTCGCTGAAAGTAAGCATGCAGGTGCAGCAGGCGGTTAAGAAGGCAAATGGTATGTTGGCCTTCGTAGCGAGAGGGTTTGAGTACAGGAACAAGGATGTCTTGCTGCAGTTGTACAGGGCCTTGGTGAGGCCACATCTTGAGTATTGTGTGCAGTTTTGGTCGCCTTATCTGAGGAAGTATGTTCTTGCCATGGAAGGAGTGCAGCGAAGATTCACCATACTGATACCTGGGATGGCAGGAATGACATATGAGGAGAGGTTCACACACAGAATCACACAGATACCCCACAATGCAGATAGAGGCCATTTCGGCCCATCGAGCCTGCCAAATTCAGTACCCTGTTCCTGCTTTCTCTCCATATCCCTTGATCCCTTTAGCCTTTAGCCTGTCAGGCTTACCAGTCTGTAATTCCCCGTTTTCTCTCTACCACCCTTTTTGAAAACCTACAAAGATGCCGGTCACATTAACTTACGCTTTGAACTACTTTTCTGAGACTGTTAGCAGTGGACAGATTTAACACACATCCCACCCGATCCCCGTAACCCCACGTATTTAATCCCCCTAACACTAAGAGTCAATTTATCATAGCCAATCATCATAACCTGCACATCTTTGGACTGTGGGAGGAAACCGGAGCACCCGGAGAAAACCCACGCAAACACGGGGAGAATGTGCAAACTCCACACAGACAGTCACCCGAGGCCAGATTCGAACCCGGGTCCCTGGCGCTGTGAGGCAACAGTGGTAACCACTATGCCACCGTTGGGTCGATTGGGTTTGTACTCGCTGGAGTTTAGAAGAATGAGAGTGGATCTCATCGAAACTTATAAAATTCTAACAGGACTAGACAGACTAGATGCTGGAAGGATGTTCCCAATGGTCGGGAAGTCCAGAACTAGGGGTCACAGTCTAAGGATAAGGGGTAAGCCATTTAGGACAGAGATGAGGAGGAATTTCTTCACCCAGAGAGTGGTGAACCTGTGGAATTCTCTGCCAAAGAAGGCAGTAGAGGCCAATTCATTAAATATATTCAAGAAGGAGTTAGATATATTTCTTAAGGCTAAAGGGATCAAGGGATATGGAGAGAAAGCAGGAACAGGGTACTGAATTTGGATGATCAGCCATGATCTCATTGAATGATGGAGCAGGCTCGGGGGGCTGAATGGCCTACTCCTGCTCCTGTCTTCTATGTTTCTATGTTTTAGAGACATAAGCAGAAAATGGCTAACACAGGTATCATGGATAGGAGAAGTTGACCAGAGTCAGTATATGCAGACAGTCACATAGCTCAACTGAGTTTTGCTGACACATAGGAGACACATTCTTGAACAAAACCAGTTAGAAAAGGGATGAGCTCAGTTGAAAATAAAGGTAAACAACCTTAGAAATTACAGATAATGATGTGGCCCAGAGGCAGCTTTAGTTTCATGCTGAAACAAACATGAAGACAGAGGCCTGTCAGGTGACACAGGTTGCTTACTAGTGAGTCTAACCGTTGGTACATCCTTGTGGCATACAGACAGATTGGACTTAAGACACTGAAGATCATGCTCAGGTTGTTCGAGGTCTGCCCAATGGGACGTCTGCTTGTAAGTATATAGACATATATCACATGCTTGCTTACAATGATTGATGAATAAGATAAGACAGATGCTGAATCTTAGATTTCTGAATAAGCATTAAAGTTACTGAAACTGGACTCTCAGACTTACCCATTAATAAGATAAGGCAGAGACTAAATCTTACAATCTTAATTGCCATAATTAATTAAACTTGGCAATGTAGTAAACTGTGAGGAGAACAGTAACAGACTTCAGGAGGACGTAGCCAGATTGGTGAAATGGGCAGACACATGGCAACAAGAACAACAACAACAACTTGTATTATATAACACCCTTAACATAGTAAAACATCCCAAGGCACTTCATAGAGGCGTTATCAAACAAAATCTGACGCCGAGCCACATATTAGGGCAGATGACCAAAAGCTTTGTCAGAGGTAGGTTTTAAAGGAGGAACATAAGAACATAAGAAATAGGAGCAGGAGTAGGCCAATCAGCCCCTCGAGCCTGCTCCACCATTCAATAAGATCATGGCTGATCTGATCCTAACCTCAAATCTTCTATCACGCTCCATCCACCCGAACCCATGTGATCTCCCGGGAGAGGCGAAAAACCAGATACAAGACCAATGGCCAATTTGGGAGAACAAAATCTGGGAAATTCCTCTCCGACCCATCTAGGCGATCGAAATTCTTCCAGGAGATCACTCTGTCCCTATATTTTCTACAGTACTTACCTTCTGTAAAGGCGATCTCCACCCCAGCCAGGAACAGGAATAAAACCATCTCCTGAAATCTAACACAGAATTAGAACACAGTAGGAGCAGAACCAGGCTACACGGCCCCTGGGCCCACTCCACTACCCACAGGGCCATGACCATTCCGAACCTAGACTCATGTCCAATTTCCTGCCCGCTCCCCGTAACCCTTAATTCCCTTTACTTCTAGGAAACTATCTATTTCTGTTTTAAATTTATTTAATGATGTAGCTTCCACAGCTTTCTGGGGCAGCAACTTCCACAAACCTACCACCCTCTGAGTGAAGAAGTTTCTCCTCATCTCAGTTTTGAAAGAGCAGCCCCTTATTCTAAGATTATGCCCCCTAGTTCTAGTTTCACCCATCATTGGGAACATCCTCACTGCATCCACCCGATCAAGCCCCTTCACAATCTTATATGTTTCAATAAGATCGCCTTTCATTCTTCTGAACTCCAATGAGTAGAGTCCCAATCTACTCAACCTCTCATCATATGACCACCCCCTCATCCCCGGGATTAACCGAGTGAACCTTCTTTGTACAGGTAGACTATCCTTTATCCGAAAACCTCGGGACCAGCCGAGTTTCGGATAAAGGAGAATTTCGGATTTCGGAAGGTGGGTCGGCGGGGGTGCGCGGGGGGGGTCGGCGGGGGGTCGTGCGCACGACTTACGCTGACGCTCAGCGTAAGTCAGTCGGGGTTGGCAGGGGTCGGGGCCGGCGGGGTACGCGGGGGGGGGGGGTCGGCGGTTGTCGGGGCTGGCGGGGTCCGCGGGGGGGTCGGCGGTTGTCGGGGCTGGCGGGGTCCGCGGGGGGGTCGGCGGTTGTCGGGGCTGGCGGGGTCGGTGGTTGTCGGGGCCGGCGGGGTCCGCGGGGGGGTCGGCGGTTGTCGGGGCTGGCGGGGTCCGCGGGGGGGTCGGCGTTTGTCGGGGCTGGCGGGGTCGGCAGCTGGCGGGGTCGGCGGTTGTCAGGGCTGGCGGGGGGGTCGGCGGGGGGTCGTGCGCACGACTTACCCTTTATCCGAACTTCTGCAACCGGAACCCTCTTACGCTGAACGAAAAAACCTTCGGTTTTTAGAGGGTTTCGGTTTTCGGAAGTCCGGATAAAGGGTAGTCTACCTGTACTGACTCGAGAGCAAGTATGTCTTTTCTTAAGTATGGACACCAAAACTGTATGCAGTATTCCAGGTGCCGTCTCACCAATACATTGTACAACTGCAGCAATACCTCCCTGTTTTTATATTCCATCCCCCTAGCAATAAAAGCCAACATTCCATTGGCCTTCTTAATCACTTGCTGCACCTGCATACTATCTTTTTGAGTTTCGTGCACCAGGACCCCCAGATCCCTTTGTACTACAGTACTTTCCAGTTTCTTGCCATTAAGATAATAACTTGCTCTATGATTTTTCCTGCCAAAGTGCATAACCTCACACTTTCCAGTATTGTATTCCATCTGCCAAATCTCTGCCCACTTACTTAGCCTGTCTATGTCCCTTTGCAGGTTTTTTATGTCCTCCTCATTCACTACTTTCCGTCCCATCTTAGTATCATCTGCAAACTTTGATATGTTACACTCGGTCCCCTCCTCCAAATCGTTAATATAGATTGTAAAGAGTTGGGGACCCAGCACTGACCCCTGCGGAACACCACTAGTTACTGGTTGCCAATCTGAGAACGAACCATTTATCCCAACTCTCTGCTTTCTGTTAGAGAGCCAATCCTCCACCCATGCCAGAATATTACCCCCAATCCCGTGATTTTTTATCTTGAGCAATAATCTTTTGTGTGGCACCTTGTCAAATGCCTTTTGGAAGTCTAAATACACTACGTCCACTAGTTCCCCTTTATCCACCCTGTATGTTACTTCCTCAAAAAACTCAAGCAAATTTGTCAAACATGACTTCCCCTTCATGAAACCATGCTGACTTTGTCCTATTAAATTATGTTTATCCAAATGTCCCGTTACTGTCTCCTTCATAATGGACTCTAACATTTTACCAACCATAGATTACCAACCACAGATGTTAGGCTAACAGGTCTATAGTTTCCAGCCTTCTGCCTACTACCCTTTTTAAATAAGGGTGTTACATTAGCAGTTTTCCAATCTGCCGGGACCTTTGCTGAGTCCAGGGAGTTTTGGAAAATTATTACCAATGCATCCACAATCCCTACCGCCACTTCCCTCAAGACCCTAGGATGCAAGCCATCAGGTCCAGGGGATTTGTCCGCCTTGAGTCCCATTATTTTACCAAGTACCACTTCCTTAGTGATTTTAATCGTATTTAGTTCCTCCCCCCCCTAGAGCCCCCTGTTTGTCCAGTGTTGGGATATTCTTAGTGTCCTCTACTGTAAAGACTGATACAAAATAATTGTTCAGCGTTTTTGCCATCTCCATGTTTCCCACCATTAATTTCCCGGTTTCATCCTCTAAGGGACCAACATTTACTTTAGCCTCCCCTTTTTCTTTTTATATAACTATAGAAACTTTTGCTGTTTTTGTATTTTTTGCTAATTTACTTTCATAATCTATCTTCCCTTTCTTAATCAATCTTTTTGTTATTTTTTGCTGTCTTTTAAAGACTTCCCAATCTTCCATCCTCCCACTAGATTTGGCTACCTTATATGCCCTTGTTTTTAGTCGGATACTATCCTTAATTACTTTACTTAGCCACGGATGGCTATCTTTTCTTTTACACCCTTTTTTCCTCAGTGGAATATATATTTTTTGGAAGTTGTAAAATAACTCCTTAAATGTACACCACTGATCATGTACCGTCTTACCCTTTAATCTATTTTCCCAGTCCACTCTAATCAATTCCGCTCTCATACCTTCATAGTCTCCCTTATTCAAGCTCAGCACACTTATTTGAGATCCAACCTTCTCACCCTCTAATTGAATATGGAATTCAACCATGTTATGGTCACTCATTCCAAGGGGATCCTTTACTAGGACATTTTTAATTAATCCTGTCTCATTACACAGGACCAAATCTAAGGTTGCTTGCCCCCTGGTCGGTTCAGTTACATACTGCTCAAGAAACCCATCCCTAATACACTCAATGAACTCATCCTCAAGGCTGCTCTGCCGAATTTGATTTGTCCAGTTAATATGATAATTAAAATCCCCCATAATTATAGCTGTTCCCTTATTACAAGCCTCAACTATTTCATTATTAATACTCCGTCCAACAGAGTTGCAACTGTTCGGAGGCCTATAGACTACACCCACTAGTGTTTTTTTCCCCTTATTATTCCTTATCTCCACCCAAACTGTTTCACTATCCTGCTCCTTTGACCCAATATCATTTCTCTGTATTATAGTGATTCCTTCCTTTATTAACATAGCCACCCCACCTCCTCTCCTTTCCTGCCTGTCCTCCCTGATTGTTAAATAACCTGGTATGTTTAATTCCCAGTCATGGTCACCCTGCAGCCATGTTTCTGTAATGGCCACAAGATCATACCCATATGTCGTTATTTGTGCCATTAACTCATTCATTTTGTTACGAATGCTACGTGCATTCAGATAAAGAACTTTCAAATATGTTTTGTAACACTTAGTTCCTGTTTTTTCCCTTTTTAGTACTTTACTTTTTACTCCATACCTTCTGTCCCTTCCTGACACGTTCTGTTTTTTAATTCCCCCGCTGCTACCTAAGTCTATGACCTTCTCTGTTGTCATTTCTATTATTTGCTCTCTAGAAACCTCCCCCCCACTAATTAGTTTAAAGCCCTCTCTACAGCCCTAGTTATATGATTCGCCAGGACTCTAGTCCCAGCAGTGGCCAAGTGGAGTCCGTCCCAACGGGACAGCTCCCTCCTGTCCCAGTACTGGTGCCAGTGTCCCAAGAAGCAAAACCCATTTCTCCCACACCAGTCTTTGAGCCACGCATTTAACTCTTTAATTTTATTTTTCCTAGCCAAATTCACTCGTGGCTCAGATAATAACCCAGAGATTAGTACCCTTGAGGTTTTGTTTTTTAATTTGACCCCTAGCTGCTCATACTCCTTTAACAGAACTGTCTTCCTTGTCCTATCTACATCGTTTGTACCAACATGGACCACGACAACTGGGTCCTCCCCCTCCTACTCCAAGTTTCTTTCCAGCCCAGAAGAGATGTCCTTAACCCTGACACCGGGCAGGCAACACAGCCTTCGGGACTCCCGCTCTTGACTGCAGAGAACCCTATCTATCCCCCTAATGATACTATCCCCTACCACTACAACATTTCTTTTTACTCCCTCCACTTGAATGGCCCCCTGTACCACGATGCTGTGGCCGGGTTGCTCATCCTCCCTGCATACCCCGCTCCCGCCCTCACAGGGAGTAAGAACCTCGATCCTGCTTGACAAGAGCAAGGGCTACGTCTCCTTCAACACTACATCCTGGATCCCTGTACCTTCCTCACTCGTAGTCACACCGTCCTGTCCCTGACCACGGACTACATCTGCAGTAATTAACTTCATTGGTGTAATCATCTCCTGAAACATAGAGTCCAGGAACTTCTCCCCCTCCCTGATGTGTCGCAGTGTCTGAAGCTCGGTCTCAAGCTCTTTAACATGGAACTTGAGTTCCTCTAGCAGCAAACACTTATCGCAAATGTAATCACCGTGAGCCTCAATGGGGTCCACCAGCTCCCACATTTCGCAACAGTGACACATCACCTGTTCACCCATATCTATGTAATGAATTACATTTATTATTATTAGTTATTAAGGCCCTCTGCCCCGATGAAGATGATACTATTACACCACTATTCAATAGGACTTACCAACTTAAAGGAATAAAAGAGAAGGAAGAAAACCAACCAACCAGCTGATCACCAACCTCCTCCTTGAATCCTGTCTGTGGGGCCTGTTTGGTTGACTCGTCTCGCTGCTCCGCCTCCGCAGTGCTGTCTAAGCCTGGGAGTGGGGAAAACAGAACAAAAACACACCCTCACCTCCCACTTGCCCAAACTCTCCCTCTTACCAAACTCTAGCAGCACTCAATGCACAGCACTCCGTGCAAGCACTATTCCCACCCCTTTTATACCCAGATTCTACTTCCGGGTTAAACTCCCCAATAGTTTAATATACACTTAAAAATTAAACACACTTCAAATAATTAACTTTTTAACACACTAAAATTCACAAAATACACTTAAATGACTTTTCTCCCTCTTACCAAACTCTAGCAGCACTCAATGCACAGAGGAAAGAGAGGCGGAGAGGTTTAGGGAGGGAATTTCAGAGCTTAGGGACTTGGCAGATGAAGGCATTGGTGCCGATGGTGGAGCGATTAAAATCGGGGATTGTCAAGAGGCCGGAATTGGAGGAAAGCAGATACCTCAGAGTTGTAGGGCTGGAGGAGATGACAGAGATAGGGAGGGGCAAGGCCATGGAGGGATTTGAAAACAAGGATGAACATTTTTTAATCAAAGCGTTGCTTAGCCAATGTCCGTTAGCGAGCACAGGGGTGATGGGTGAACGGGACTTGATGCGAGTTAGGACACAGGCAGCAGAGTTTTGGATGACCTCAAGTTTACGGAGGGTAGAAGATGGGAAGCCGGCCAGGAGTGCGTTGGAATAGTCAAGTCTAGAGGTAACAAAGGCATTTCAGCAGCAGATGAGCTCGGGCAGGGGTGGAATTAGGCATTGCTACAGAGGTGGAAAAAGGCATTCTTAGTGATGGCGCGGATATGTGGTCGGAAGCTCAGATTGGGGTCAAATATGATATCAAGGTTGCGAACAGTCTGGTTGAGCCTCGGACAGTTGCCAGGGAGAGAGATGGAGTTGGTGGCTGGGGAATGGAGTTTGTAGCAGGGACTGAAGACAATGGCTTTGGTCTTCCCAATATTTAGTTGGAGGAAATTTCTGGTCATCCAGTACTGGATGTTGGACAAGCAGTGTAACAATTTAGAAACAGTGGTGAGGGATCAAGAGAGGTGATGATGAGCTAGAGATGGGTGTCGTCAGCATACATGTGGAAACTGATGCTGTGTGTTCAGATGATGTTGCCGAGGGGCAGCATGTAGATGAGAAATAGGAGGGGGCCAAAGATAGATCCTTGGGGGACACCAGAGGTAACACTATGGGAACGGGAAGAGAAGCCATTGCAGGTGATTCTCTGGCTACAACTGCATAGATAAGAATGGAGCCAAGCGAGTGTAGTCCCACCCAGCTGGATGACGGTGGAGAAGGGTTGGAGGAGGATAGTGTGGTCAGCCGTGTCAAAGGCTGCAGACAGGTCAAGAAGGATGAGGAGGGATAGCTTACCATTGTCACAGTCCCATAGGATGTCATTTGTGACCCTGATAAGAGCCATTTTGGTACTGTGGCAGGAGCAGAAACCTGATGAAATTTAACACAGGGAAGTGTGAAGTGATGCATTTTGTAGGAAGAATGAGGAGAGGCAATAAAAACTAAATGGTACAATTTTCAAGTGGGTGCAGGAACAGAGAGACCTGGGGGTGTACATACACAAATCTTTGAATCTGGCAGGACAACTTGAGAAGGCTGTTGGAAAAAGCATACGGGATCCTTGGCTTTATAAACAGAGGCAGTAGAGTACAAAAGTAAGGCGTTATGCTAAACCTTTATAAATCACTGGTTAGGCCTCAGCTGGAATTTTGTGTCTAATTCTGGGCACCACACTTTAGGAAGGATGTCAAGGCTTTAGAGAGGGTGCAGAGGATATTCACTAGAATGGTACCAGGGATGTGGGACTTTAGTTATGTGGAGAGACTGCAGAAGTTGGGGCTGTTCTCCTTAGAGCAGAGAAGGTTAAGGGGAGATTTAACAGAGATATTCAAAATCATGAAGGGTTTGATAGAGTAACTAAGGAGAAACTGTTTCCAGAGGCAGAAGGGTCCATAACCAGAGGACACAGATTTAATGTAATTGGCAAAAGAACTAGAGGTAAGATGAGGAGACTTTTTTTTACATGGCGAGTTGTTATGATCTGGAATGCACTGCCTGAAAGAGTGGTGGAAGCAGATTCAATAATGGCACAGAAATTCGGGTCGGGGGCTTCCCGCGGGTGTAAGCCCCCAACCTGCACTTAGCTTGCGCGCCGGCCGTTGAGCTGTGGGCCCCCATGGAATTCCGATCCTGGGCCTGCTCCAGCTGCCGGCGCGCAGTGCTTGCGTATCCCAGGGGCGCAGTTAGTTCGATGCGTCCCCTGGGATCACGTGGGCGATGGAGAGCCAATCGGAGCAGGGAATGCGCCATTCATAAGTTTGACAGGAAGTGCTGTCAAAACTTAGAAATGCAACGGCCCCAAAACATCACTAAATCTTCAAATACATTTTTAAAAAACATCACATTTTTTAAATAAACTATAAATTACATGAAATAACTTTTAAACAATAATTTAAATTTTTGAAAAAAATAGTTTTATTTTCTAACGGGGCTAAAAATAAACTTACCTTTCTTTAACGTATTTAAAAATAATAAACCTGTGGAAAAAATGTTTTAAATTTAATTAATTCACCACTTACCTTGTAAAAAGCAGGCTTTACGCCTGCTTTTTAAATGTGTAACTCCTGCAGACTTACCCTCCCGGGAAAACCTGTAAAAAAAAAACTGCAAGTTCGATGCGCACGTGAAGCCTCTCCCGCGCACGCATTCGAACTCTGAACCCCTTTCAGGGGAACGGAAGTGCCGGTTCCTGCGCATGCGCAGTGCATGCAGGAAACCGGCACTTCCATTGGGCTTACAGGTGAGTACCCTGTGCGTACTCACCCGTGGAGAGCCAAATTTCTGCCCCAATAACTTTCAAATGGGAGTTAAATGAATACATGAAGGGAAAAAGTTTGCAGGGCTATGGGGAAAGGGCAGGGGAATAAGACTAATTGAATAGCTTTTTCAAAGATCCGCACAGGCACGATATGGACTCCTTCTGTGCTGTATCATTCTATGATTCTATAAGACTCCTATTCAGAACAGAATCTTAGAAAATTCAACAGCCCTTGGTTTGAATCAACTTGTTCAACATTTTGTACCAGCATGCCAAGGTATTCCATTTCACCAAAAACAGATTGGTGTGTCAGAAAACCTATCCATACAAATCTGCATGTGTTCTGGACTTATGACATGCAGATAGCACCCTCTAGTGGTAGTTAGTGTATAGCAGAGTTAGTATACTGCAATAGGTCATTTGACCTTGTTCCTGTTTTAACCTGGAAGTAGTATTCCAGAAAGAACCTACTGAGTAATGGAGAAGCTCCCATGAGGGATTCTCAATCCTGTGGCATCTCATCTTATATACTGGGCAGGATGCAATGTCTGTGAGTATCTTTGTTTGTTAACATGATAGCAACTTTGTCAGTGTAGTATTTGACAATACTTTGTTTATAAGAAGATATTAGCTGTTAGCTACAGAAGTTTAGCTCAAGTGCTATTTAGCAATACAATTAGTCTATTCTATTATAAATATGTTTATATCTTATGTAACACCTAATGTACAGTACTCAGTTCTATGTACAAAACATACTTTGTCTTTGTTTACAGTTTCACAAATTTGTTCAAGTAAAGCTTCAAAACAGCAAACCCGCTTGTCGAGGAATTATTTGAATGAGTGTTTAGCTGGCTGGATAACTAGATAGGAGCACGTCTAGCGAGACCAGTACAGCATGTATGATACAAGAACACTAAATTCTGCGCAACAACCACAATTTTTTTTTAACGGACAGAAAACAGTGTAGGGATAAATGGGTCATTTTTGGATTGGCAGGCTGTAACTAGTGGGGTGCCACAAGGATCAGTGCTTGAGCCTCAGTTATTTACAATCTATATTAATAATTTAGATGAACAGACCGAGTGTAATGTATCCAAGTTTGCTGATGATACAAAGCGAGTTGGGAAAGTAAGCTGTGAGGAAGACACAAAGAGCCTGCAAAGGGATATAGACAGGTTAAGTGAGTGGGCAAGAAGGTGGCAGATGGAGTATAATGTGGGGAAATGTGAGGTTATTCACTTTGGTAGGAAGAATAGAAAAACAGAATATTTTTTTAAATGGTGAGAAATTATTAAATGTTGGTGTACACAGAGATTTAGGTGTCCTTGTACAGGAAACACAGTGTTAGCACACAGGTACAGCAAGCAATTAGGAAGGCAAATAGTATGTTCGCCTTTATTGCAATCAAATCAAATCAAAAATCAAATCAACTTTTTATTGTCATTGTTAGTGCACAAGTGCAGTACAACGAAATGTAGGCTTGCGGCTCCCGAGAGTGTACATTTAGATTGAGACATTTAAACATTCAACAACAAGGGGGTTGGAGTACAAGAATAAGGAAGTCATGCTACCATTGTACAGGGTTTTGGTGAGACCACACCTGGAATACTGTGCACAGTTTTGGCCTCCTTATCTGAGGAAGGATATACTTGCCTTAGAGGCGGTGCAATGAAGATTCACTAGATTGATTCCTGGGATGAGAGGGTTGTCCTCTGAGGAGAGATTGAGTAGATTGGGCCTATACTCTCTGGAGTTTAGAAGAATAATGGTGATCTCATTGAAACATATAAGATTCTGAGGGGGATTGACAGGTTAGATGCTGAGAGATTGTTTCCCTTAGCTGGAGAGTCTAGAACTAGGGAGCATAGTCTCAGGATAAGGGGTCGGCCATTTATGACTGAGATGAGGAGGAATTTCTTTACTCAGAGGGTTGTGAATCTTTGGAATTCTCTACTCCAAAGGGCCGTGGATGCTGAATCATTGAGTATATTCGAGGCTGAGATAGATAGATGTTTGGACTCTAGGGGAATCAAGGGATATGGAGATCGGACAGGAAAGTGGAGTTGAGGTCAAAGATCAGCCACGATCTTATTGAATGGTGGAGCAGGCTCAAGGGGCCGTATGACCTACTCCTGCTCCTAATTCTTATGTTCTTAAATATTTTATCCCAGAATTCTAATGTAACCTATTTTAGTTGAAGTGTATTGGATAAACCCTTCCCGTCCTTTCACCAGCATATGCACATAAGAACTTTGGATAGTAATTTACCATTCGCATCCAGGATTTATTTACCATTCGCATCCAGGACTGTTAAAGCTTCTATAGATATGTGAAGAGAAAAAGATTGGTGAAGTCAAGCATAGGTCCCTTGCAGTCAGAATCAGGGGAATTTATAACGGGGAACAAAGAAATGGCAGACCAATTAAATACATACTTTGGTTCTGTCTTCACAAAGGAGGACACAAATAACCTCCCAGAGATGTCAGGGAACATAGGGTCTAATGAGAGGGAGGAACTGAATGAAATCAGTATTTGTAGGGAAATGGTGTTAGGGAAATTGATGGGATTGAAGGTCGATAAATCCCCAGGGCCTGATAATCTACATCCTAGGGTACTTAAGGAAGTGGCCCTAGACATAGTAGATGCATTGCTGGTCATCTTCCAAAATTCTATAGACTCTGGAATAGTTCCCATGGATTGGAGGGTAGCTAATGTAACCCCACTATTTTAAAAAGGTGGTAGAGAGAAAACGGGGAATTATAGACCGGTAAGCTGGACATCGGGAACTAGATGTAATATCTCCAAGTTTGCAGGCAACACAAAGCTGGGTGGCCTTGTGTGCTGTGAGGAGGATGCAGAGAAACTCCAGTATGATTTGGACAGGTTGGGTGATTGGGCAGAAGCAGTATAATGTGGATAAATGGGAGGTTATCCACTTTGGTGGCAAAAACAGGAAGGCAGATTATTATCTGAATGGCAATAGATTGGGAAAAGGGGAAGTGCAACGAGCTCTGGGTGACCATGTGCACCAGTCACTGAAGGTAAGCATGCAGGTGCAGCAGGCGGCTAAGAAGGCAAATGGTATGTTGGCCTTCATAGCGAGAGGATTCGAGTACAGGACCAAGGATGTCTTGCTGCAGTTGTACAGGGCCTTGGTGAGACCACACCTTGAGTATTGTGTGCAGTTTTGGTCACCTTATCTGAGGAAGGATGTTCTTGCCATGGAGGGAGTGCACCGAAGAGTCACCAGACGGATACCTGGGATGGCAGGAATGACATATGAGGAGAGATTGGGTCGATTAGGCTTATATTCGCTAGAGTTAGAAGAATGAGAGGGGATCTCGTTGAAACTTAAAAATTCTAACAAGACTAGACAGACTAGATGCTGGAAGGATGTTCCCGATGGCGGGGGAGTCCAGAACCAGGGGTCACAGTCTAAGGATAAGGGGTAAGCCATTTAGGGCAGAGATGAGGAGGAATTTCTTCACCCAGAGAGTGGTGAACCTGTGAAATTCTCTACCACAGAAGGCAGTTGAGGCCAATTGATTAAATATATTCAAGAAGGAGTTAGATATATTTCTTAAGGCTAAAGGGATCAAGGGATATGGGGAGAAAGCAGGGACAGGGTACTGAATTTGGATGATCAGCCATGATCTCATTAAATGGCAGAACAGGCTCGAGGGGCCGAATGGCCTACTCCTGCTCCTATCTTGTATGTTTCTATGTAAATTGAACTTGCCCTGGACTGTTCCACATTACCTCAGTCAGAAAGCTACTGATTGTTAACCAAGCCAAGTCTGTATACAGCAGAACTGTGGTGCAACAGTGAGTGAAGTGCAATTTAACTCTTGCTTGTTAGTGGTGTCAGACATGGAGATGTGCCAACTAACACCATTTTATTTAACACATCTGTAATAATATGATTATTCATATCACAAGGTTAAGTATCGATGATTACAGCAAAAGTAGAAGAATACTTGCTATTACTTATCAATGATAGATCATTATTAAGCACAGCAGTAATTTAAGTATGTCACAATATCTTAGTCATAGTTGGGTTTTGTTTATTAACAGTAATAATCAAGTTCCATTTGAAGTTTAAGATTACAGTACGGATTTAGCGGGGCAGAAATTCCTCCCCAAACGCGTGAGTACGGAAGGGGTACTCACGCGTCTGGCCGGAGGAAATGCCGGTTTTCAGCATGCACAGCGCATGCACTGAAAACTGGCATTTCCTCTCCTCTAACCCAAGAGGTGAAGAGGCTAGTGCGTGCGCTGTAGGGGGCAGCGCGTGCGTCTTGGATTTCCTCTGTTTTGGGGGATTTGCGCATGTGTAAAGGCCTCCGGTCTTTACGCTTGTAAAAAGCACACGTAAGTATTTATTTTTACAGGTAAGTGGTGTTTGTGCAATTTAGAATTTTTTTTTCCACAGGTTTATTATTTTAAAGGATCTACAATAAGGTAAGTTTAGCTTTCGACCCTTTTTATTAAACATTTATTTTTTTCAAAAAAAAAAATATTGTATAAATTATTTTTTAAAACCTATTTATACTTAACTAGCTGGAGTGCCCGGCGGTGCCGAGGCTTTTTCGAGGGCATGTTGTTGTTGGAAGAGAGAGAGAGAGAGCAACTGGGGGGAAGAGAGAGAGCGACTGGGAGGAAGAGAGAGAGCGACTGGGGGGGAAGAGAGAGCGCGGCTGGGGGGAAGGAGAGAGCGAGAGAGAGACTGGGGGGGAAGGAGAGAGCGAGAGACCGGGGGGAAGGAGAGAGAGAGGGGGGAAGGAGAGAAAGAGAGAGAGAGGGAAGGAGAGAGAGACAGAGAGGGGGAAGGTGAGAGTGAGGGAAGGGGCTGGACTCAGAGCCCGGTGGGTGAAGGGCGGCCGCCATTTTGTGAGGTCGGCGGGACGGTTGAGACCGCGGGGAAGGGCTTGGACTTAGAGCCCAGCCGCGGTGACCGTGGGTTATATTGCGATGACTGTGTTATAGGACAATGAAGCCAGCTACCCTCTGACCGGAGGAATCAGGAGCCACTTTCTTAAGGCTTTTAATCTGCGATTTAATAATTTCAAAATACTGTTACTTGTTCCACATTTAAATTTTATGCAGTTTAAAATACTTCTAACATTGAATATAATTCTGGTTAATATTTGGGATCTAGGGTGTAGTTAGTAATGCTTGAAGTCTTACGTTGCAGCTTCTGACCGCCTGTGTGAAGCAGAAACTCAGACATAGTTTGATGCTGAATCTTTGCTGGTTGTTCGAATGATGCCAATAAATCTGTATCCGTTTCTGTGACTTTTTCTTAATTAGGAAATGCCCTAATTGATGCACGCCGACTCCCTCCTACCTCACTCCCCCCTCCCCCTCCTACCTCTTCCCCCCTCCCCCTCCTACCTCTTCCCCCCCTCCCCCTCCTACCTCTTCCCCCCCCTCCCCCTCCTACCACTTCCTCCTCCTCCCTACCTCTCCCCCCTCCCCTCCTACCTCTTCCCCCCTCCTACCTCTTCCCCCTCCCTCCTACCTCTTCCCCCCGCCCCTCCTACCTCTTCCCCCCCTCTCCCTCCTACCTCTTCCCCCCTCCCCCTCCTACCTCTTCCCCCTCCCCCTCCTACCTCTTCCCCCCTCCCCCTCCTACCTCTTCTCCCCCTCCTACCTCATCCCCCCCTCCCCCTCCTACCTCTTCCCCCCCCTCCCACCTCTCCCCCCTGCACCTCTTTCCCCCCTCCCCCTCCTACCTCTTCCCCCCTCCCCCTCCTACCTCTTCCCCCCTCCCCCTCCTACCTCTTCCCCCCTCCCCCTCCTACCTCTTTCCCCCCTCCCCCTCCTACCTCTTCCCCCCCTCCCCCTCCTACCTCTTCCCCCCTCCCCCTCCTACCTCTTCCCCCTCCCCCTCCTACCTCTTCCCCCTCCCCCTCCCTCTTTCCCCCCTCCTCCTCCCTCTTCCCCCCTCCCCCTCTCCTCCCTCCCTCTCCCCTCCCCTCCTCCTCTCACCCCTCTTCCCCCTCCCTCTTCCCCCTTCCTCCCCCCTCCCCCTCCCTCTTTCCCCCCCCTCCTCCCTCTTCCCCACTCCTCCTCCCTCTTCCCCCCCTCCTCCTCCCTCTTCCCCCCTCCCCCTCCCCTCTTCCCTCTCACCACCTCCCTACCCCCTTCCTCCCTCTCCCCCTCCTCCCCTCCTCCCCCCTCTCTCTCCCCCCTCACCCTCTCCCCTGCCCGAGCCCTCATCTCCCGCTCCAATCCCTCTTTCCGCCCCGGGGCCCGGGCCTCGGCACCTGGATGAACGCGTTCCCTTGGACGCTTTTGGCGGCCTCGGCCGTCACCCTGATGCCGTTGGCCGAGGCGAACACCCGCAAAGACATGGCCCAGCCGAGTCCAGCGCCCCGGTCAGCTCGAGGTCCGCAGCCGCTGTTCGGCC